>NC_138066.1:37724155-37816475 GCF_964194185.1 Rhinolophus hipposideros | reverse complement strand
AGCCCAGAAATAGACCCACATTAATACAGTCTACTGATCTTCGACAAAGGAACAAAGGCCATACAATGGAGCAAAGAAAGTTGTTTTTCAACAAATGATGCTGAAACAACTGGACATGCTCGTGCAAAAAAATAAAATAAAATAAACAAAGATCTTATATCCCTCACACACACACAAAACCTAACTCAAAATGGATCACACACCTAAATGTAAATCACAAAACTATAAAACTCCCAGAAGATAACATAGAAGAAAACCTAACATGTTTCCCCGAAAATAAGAGTAGGTCTTATATCATATTTCCCTGAAAATAATACCGGGTCTTATATTAATTTTTGCTCCAAAAGACGCATTAGGGCATGTTTTCAGGGGATGTCTTATTTTTTCATGTACAACAATCTACATTTACTCAAATATAGTCACGTCACCTTCTTCTGGAACATCGTTATAACATACTAAATGCGGCCGTTTGGCTGACAATCTTAACTGGGGCTTATTTTCAGGGTAGGTCTTATTTTCAGGGAAATACGGTAGGTGACCTCGGGTGTGGCGATGACTTTTTAGATACAACACCAGGAGCACGAAAGATATAATTGATAAACTGGACTTTCATTAAAATAAAAAAGTTCTTCTTTGTGAAAGACACTATCAAGAAAATTAGAAGACAAGCCACAGACTGGGAGAAAATATTTGCAAATTAAAACAATGAGATATCACTACACAATTATTCTAATGGCCAAAATCCAAAAACACTGGCAATATCTATTAATGTCTAATATATGCATTTACATCCTAATCCAAGAATTCCATTCCTGGAAATATACCCAGGAGGAATGAATGCATATATACACCAAAAAGTATGCACAAGAATGTTTGAAGCAGCTTCATCCATAATAGTAAAAACTGGAAACAACTCAAAATACCCATTAGAAATAAAAGAATAAATTGTGATATATTTATATAGTGAAATACTATATAGCAGTGAAAAGAAACAAACTACATGCAACATCATAAATTAATCTCAAACACAATGTTGAGTGAGAGGTCAGATGTAAAAGAGTACATACTGTGTGATTCCACGTACATGAACTCCAAAAATAGGCTAAACTTACTTACGGCAATAGAGCTCAGAATACTGGTGACATTTGGAGGGGAATATTGACTTTGAGTGGGCTTGCTAAATGCTAGAAATATTCAACATCTTGATCTGGGTGGTGGTTACATGATTGTGTGTGTGTGTGTGTGTGTGTGTGTGTGTGTGTGTGTGGAGAGAGAGAGAGACATATGACATGTAGACTATGTATACACATGTAAAAATTAATCAAACTGTACACTTAAGATGTGTATACTTTATTATCTGTAAGTTCTACCTCAATTTAAAAAATAAAAATAAATAAATAAGGGATAGTAGCTTCCCTTCTGCCCCCAAAACAAAAAGACAGGAAGAATTCTGTATGTCACTATCTTAAGTAAAAATTTAAAAACATTTCCAAGATACATTAAAACACATAACTTTGAAAATAATATATTCCTCTGTACACCATCTAAAATTACTCCACATACACTAGGATTTAAAGTACCACACTTTGGTTAACGCATTCCAGGCACACTAGGGGTTTTATATGAGCTGGTGCTGGAATACTGGCAACTCAGGAAAAGTCTGGGGCCAAGTGGAGAAAACTTGCAGCTAGGATTATGCCTTGTCACCAGCCTGGGCTGGGGTTGTGGAATGCTGAAGCTCTGCTCCAAGGCACAGGGCAGAAAACTGGAAGGGAGGGGAGGATGAATTGGGAGACGAGGCAAAGAAAAAGGACCAAGGGCAGATTCCCTCATGCTCTGGCCCAGAGCCCAAATCCTAAGATCCTGACCTCACCAGAGACGCAATAGATGTAAAACAAGCCAATCAGTTTCCAAGTGGGAAGAGTGCCAGCCATGATTTTTGATGCCCAAGGAATGAAAAATCAATAATAATCATTCTTATGATTTACGTTCATCCTGTTTTATTCCAAAGCAATATACCGAAAGGCTTTGTCCTGGCCAAGAAGTTCAGGGCCAGGAGCCAGGACACCTGGACTCCAGATCTTCATGTGGAAGACTTGGAACTTTCTTGGGGTCTAAGTTTCTCTCACTGTAATTGTGGCAAGTGACATTGTTGGGAATTTTACAGTTTTACATATATCATCTTGCTTGACTGTCCAACACTGGTGAGCAAAGCAGAGAATGTAGGATTGCTATTCTAATTTTATAGATAAGGAAACTGGGATCAAGTGAGGTTAACAAATTTGATCAAATTCACACACTATTAACAAGGTGGGGAAGCTGAGATGTTGGGAAGCTGGGACTTCTGACTCCAAATCTTTTGCTATTTCCCAGTCAAAACAAGAAAATCAATCTCTGTGAGATGGCTTGATCCCACACAAAATACCCTGTGTATGTTCCAAGGGCAGAACTGGGTTTCTGGGGCTGAAACTTGTAAAAAAAAAAAAAAATGGACGGGCGGGGGAAGGGGGTCTCTAACAAAATTACCGAGTGATGAGTCAAAATTAAGTACAGGGCCTTGGATGAGCCCTGCAAATGAGGGGCCCTAAAGCTTCAGCTCCATTAGCATTACGGTAAATCGGCCTCTCCTACAGGCCCTGCCCACTAAATAATCTGGATACACCAGATCTTGACAGGTTTTCCTCCCTGTTTGTGAAACGTGGCAGATGTGGGCTGTGGAAGTCCTGGGAAAGGAATTTCATGTCTCCCAGGAGACAGGAGGAATTACAGCAGCAGTGAGGCCCTTCGTTGTGTGAGGATGGAGAAGGCTGTGTGCCAGGGGAGTCCAAAGGGGCTGGTGAACCAGCTGGCTGAGATATGGTCAGGAGCAGTGTTGGTGAGGTTGACTGGCGGCCTGGGAACAGGAGCAATGGCGCTGCCCTGGGAGCGGTGGCCCAGCCAGTAGGCATGCCTGTTGGAAGCATTTTTCAGACAGTCTTCTGGCTCCCTGCGTCCAGATAAACCTTCCTCTGAGGAGGGAAGACAGAGAGAGACAACCACAGCCGACGGGAGTGGGAGGGTGGATCGTGGTCCCCGCCCAGACCTTTCAATCCCGGGCCGCAGGATGCTGGTCCGCGGGAGGCCTACGCGGAGGCTGCCCCGCTGCGATTCTGGGCTGAGAGGCCCGGGTGCCAGGTTCCCCTCACGGCTCCCTGCCGCTGGCGGGAGCAGGGAGCGGGGAGCGGGGAGCGGGGAGCGGGGGCGGGGGGACAGCGCCCGCGGCCTGCTTTCCCAGGGCTGGCCAAGGCTTTTTGACAAGCTGATTGCGTGGCGGGGATTGGCTGATCCTGGCGTGACGCCGGTTAACAACAAAGGTGGAGTTGGAAGAAATTAGATTAAAGGAGAGGGGGGAAAAAAAATTAAAGGGGGAGCTGGCAGGGGACAGGAGGCAGAGACCGAGAGGGAGATGCACGCAGCGCGGTCTCCAGGCTCCGACTTTGCCGGGGAAGCCCCATTCGAAAACCCATCGGGATTTTGCTTTCCACCCCCACCCCGGCCCAGCTACCGAAGCCGGGGTGCGAGGGATGGCTGCCGCTTCTAGAGAAATCCCAACTCTCACCCTGACACCCCTTGCTACGGCCCAGGGGGAGAACTTTTTGCTCGGACTCCTCGGATCCTAAAGCCGGCGGAGGTGAGGGGCATTGAGAACGACGAGAGACTCGCTCTAAAACCCGGAAGGCCCTCGCCGGGCACCGAGATCGGACCAGGCGGGGTGCTCCCCCAGTTTTTCAATGTGTTGCAAACCTAAGAGCTTTCTTTTTTTTTTTTTTGTAATACCCCCCCTCCCATTGCTCTCCCCCCTCCGCTTTGGCTTCAGGGTTGCAAAAGCAAAGAGCAATAAAAAAAAAAAAAAAACGCGCACACAGACACACACCAGTGGCGACAAGGGAGAGTTGGAAAGCCGCAGGAGAGAAGCAGGAGGCGGCGGGGAGGGAGCAATGGGAGCGGGAATCGGGCAGGTTCCCTCGCAAATCCCCCTCCGGCCCCACGTCGCCTCGCCGGCCCCGGCAGGGGAGCGAGGAGCCAGGCGAGCAGATGGAATGGAGCTCGCTCTAGGCAGCGGGCTTGGCCGGAGAATGGAGGAGCCGCCAAGCTACCGGCTGATTGGAAGAGAAACGCAGAGCGATGGAGGCGGGGGTAGGAGGACGATTTCTCTGCGGGGACTGGCGGCGGCGTACACGCCCGGGTCGGGCGCTGCAGAGCTTGGCTAGCTTTCAACCCGCGCTCGCCGGCTCCAGCCCCGCGAGCCCCCACCCCCAGCCCTCCCGGCGGCTCCGCAGGTGAGTGCAAGCTGGGGGCAAAAGACCCAAAAGTCTCAACACGCCCGCCTGCCAACAAAAAAAAAAAAAAGAAAGAAAGAAAAGAAAAGAAAAAGCATTTTTCTTTTTCTTTATTTTCGTGCATCCCCGAGCGCGGTGGGAGGGAAAGGGTGAGGCTGAGCTGCCCCGAGGAGGCGGAGGGGCCAGGAGAGGCCGTGGTGGCCCGGGAGGCGGCGGCGCCGAGGCGGCTCTGACGGGCGAGCGCTCGGAGCGGCGCCGCGCTGCGCCGAGGCGGGCGGGCGGGCGGGCGGAGCGGGGCGGGCGGAGCGCGGCGCGTGGGGCTCGCCATTAGCCGTCGCTCCGCTTCGCCATCTCGGGCTTTGTCTGGCGACTCACTGCCCCGGAGTCGGCTGCGGCGGAGCTACGGCTCGGCTTTTCGGCCCGCCGCACCCCTAGGTGCCCCTGGCCCGCGCTCCCATTCACACGCTGGGTAAGTGAGCCCCGGCGCCGCGATTTCGGGGGAGAAGGGTTGCTGCTAGTGGCGGCGGCGCCGATCTCCATGCGCCCAGGCAGGCCTGAGGAGTCATTCCGGGCTGGATTGAACCGGCTCCCAGAGGCTCCGCCGCCGGAGCCCGTCGGCCCCTCGCCCTTTCCCAGATGTAAGGAGCAAACGGACTTATTATTTTTTTTTAATTTGCAGGCAGGGCATTTTGTGGGGATAAATTTTTTTTTTTTTAAGTTTCGTTTGTGTGCTGTTCGGTATCAAGGGGACCGCGAGGTAGGCGCCGAAGCCTTGCGCCGCGATCCGCGTGCGTGCGCCTCAAGCCGGTGGCCGTGCTCCGGGAATGAGGGTGGACGCGGACCGTCCGTTCCGGGAGGCGGGAGAGGGGAGCGGGAGAAAGCTGGCGTGGAAGCCCGCATCTGAACTGGAAGGACTTAGGGGAGAGCTCCGGAGCAGGGCCGTGGGCACCCCATGAGCCTCCCCGACCGCCGGGAGGCCCTCCGGGCACCCTCTCTGTGGCCGCGCCTTGCGCCCTCTCTTCCGCGCCGGTCGAGCCTGCTAGTTCCCCCGCGGGTCTGGCGAGGTCGCTCTCGGCGCCCGCCCGCCCGCCTCGGCTCCGACCCTGCCGCCATCCGGGCGGCTGCGTGTCTCCCTGCCCCGGCCCCCCCCTCCCCGGCGGCAGCAGCAGCCGCCACCGCCACCACCACCACTACCACCACCCCCCTCCCCTCCTTCCTTCCCTCCGCCTCGGCCGCCCGGGTCCCCCCAGCTCCCGCCCCTCCTCCCAGCTGCCCCCCGCGGAGCCCGCCCGGGCTGGCTGTGGGAGGGAGCGGAGCCGGCGAGGCGGGCGGGCTGGCGCTCGCTCCCCGGGGGTCGGTGTGCGCTCCACGGGGAAGGACGCGCTCGCTGCCCCGCTTCTCCCGCCCCCCCTCCCGCTCCTCCTCCTCCCTTCTCCCTCCTCCTCCTCCCCGCTCCGGCGGCGGAGGCTGCGGCGGCGGCGGGGGGTGTGCGAGCTGAGGCCGGGGCCGGCGGGCGGGCGGCGGGCGGGCTGCCTGCAGGCGGAGGGCGCTGTGCTTTGTGCTTTTCGCCGCGAGGAGCAGCAGGCAGCAGCCACAGCCGCCGCCGCCACAGCAGCAGCAGCAGCCGCCGCCCCAGCGCCGCCGCCGCCGCGCCCGGAGGAGGAGCCGCTGCCGCCGCGGGAGGGAGCTGCGGCTGTGCCCGGCCGAGCGGGGGAGGGCGCCGCCGCTCAGAGCCGGGGAGGGAGCCGCCGGAGCGGGAAGCCCGGAGGCCGCGCTGCATCGGGTAACCCAGGCGGCTTGGGACGCGCGCCGGGGTCGGGGCCAGGAGGCAGGGAGCGAACCGCGGTTGCAGTGGACGCACGGAAAGGGCCCAGGTCGACCCCCGGACAGGGAACTGGGCGAGGGAGGAGAACCAGGGCACTGGAGAGGACTCCGAGAGCCGGGGGAGGGGAGGGCAGGAAGCGAGGCCCGAGCAAAGCCCGGGCCGCGGGCGGAGAAGCCCGCGCTTCTCCGAGCCGGCAGGCGTAGTTCTCCACGGCCGCCGGAGGGGGCATCGGGGCCGGTGAGCGCTGCGCCCCCGCCTCCGAGCCGCCATCCTCCCGCCCTCTCCTTGGCTCGGCTCCCCGGAGGCCGGGGCGGGGGCGCCGGCGGGGCTGGGCCGCAAGCTCGGGGGAGGAGGCGGCGGTTCCCGCCGTGGTTGCGCCTCTGCGCCGGGTTCCTCCGTGCGCGTCGGGGTGGCTGGGCTGCGGCGGCGCTTCTGGCCGGGGTGAGTGGCTCGGGGGCGGGGGGCAGCCTAGGCCGCTTCTCTCCGGCTGCTCGTCCGCCCTAGCGGGCGGGGACGGCGTCGGGAGCCCGAGGGGGGAGCGGCGGGAATCCGGATCCGGTCCCCGGGGGCGGTGCGGCCGCTGAGCTCCGGGGCCGGCGGCGGCTGCGCTGCGTCCGGGTCCCCGCCGGGTTGCGGAGGCGGGGGGAACCAGCGGGGGGGAGGCGAGAGGAGGAGACTGCGGCGCGTGCCCGCTTCCGCGGCCGCGCGCGCCCTTTACCCGCCCTTCCTCTTCCCCCGCCCTCGGCCTGGGGCCTCCCCGGGGCGGGCGCACAGAGAAGGAGGAGTTTTTTTTTTCTTTTTTTTTTTCTTTTTTTTTGCCGGGGTGGGGGAAGGAGGGCGGAGGGAGGGCGCTAGCTGCGCGCGGGAGCTGGAAGCAGTCTCTCGCGTGGGCAGGGGAGGGCGCACGCTGCCGAGCCTGGCTGCAGGGGCTGGGGGGAGGGGGTTAGGAGGAAGAGGAGGAGCTCACTCCCACACCCACCCACCCAATTAAGTCTACTAGGGTCCTGGCAGGGTCTCTCTAAGAGTGGGGACTTGTGGACCCCCCCCTTCTGGGGGAGGGAGGAATAAAAAATATTCACCTCTCTGCCCACCTGAGTAGAGACTGGTGGTATTTCTTCTAAAGGGGGAGTTGGCTTTGAACCTGGGTTGTCCGGCCAGCACAACCGAAGAGGTGGCTGGACGGCTGGAGAATGAACGGAGAAGCCGACTGCCCCACAGACCTGGAAATGGCCGCCCCCAAAGGCCAAGGTAGGAGTCCCCCCACCCTCATCCCTCTAGCTTCAATCCTCTTTTTCCCACATGGCTGTGTGCAAGGCCCACTCCCCTTCTAAAGGGTTTCTCCAGTCTGCATTCTCTGAATTGAGATTGGGGGGAGGGTGTCTATAAAAGTCAGACATCCCTTACACTGGAGGTTTGGCTAAATCCAAATTATTAGGGCTTGTATTTTTCACACACACCATTCTTCATTAGAGGAAGAGGGAGAAGGAGGCCCCTGCAAGTCTTCTTTCTGGGGTTCCCAGTCATTCAGGAGTGTGTCCTCCTCCAGTGTCCTGGAATGGGAGGAAGGATGTCCTAGGAATGTGGAGGAAGGGGGAGAAGAGAGGGATTGGGAAGGATTTACAGGGGTTTTTAATTGTTATTAAGAGGACAAGGTTTTCGGTTAGATAGTTGCAGATAGTATTTTAGTGGTTTGAGACTCCCAGTCGAGATTTATGTACATAACTAGACGGTACCCCCTGCAGTACAGATCCAGCGTGCATGGGGGCAGGGGCAGGATGAAGCTGAGCATCTCGCTATGCCTGTGGGACATTGAGAGGAGAGAGGATTATGGGTTTATGTGACCTGCCCTACAGAAACCCTGCCCCAGGTTACCAGATGTAAATGCAAATGAGGAGTCTTTTTGACTCCTAGCCTTGAATAAGCTGTTCTCCCAGCTCACCTTCAGGGGTAGCCACCCTCCAGAGAGGTCTCACTGGAGCTGCATTTCAATGGCTGGAAATAGCTGGTGCAGACTCCCCTTTTTTGCCTGCATTGAGAGTCGGGCTGAGAAGACAACTCAGAATTCTGGAGGTTATTCCTGGAACAGGGCCCTGAAAGCCTTTGCCTGCCTGCCTGCCTTGCCTCACAGCTGCCCTTTATGGAAATGGAAGAACCATTTCAACTCCATTTTTCTTGCCCCAAAATTATCCTTTAGTCTTCCTTGAGAGGCTAAGAGGGAGGAGGGTGATGTTGCTAATGTTAGTTTACAGGTGTGCTGTAAAGAAACATCTTTTTGGGTTCTCCTTACTGCTCACACCCCACCCTCAGTCATTGAACACTTAGGATACCCACCTAGAATTTGGTTTTTTTGTTTGTTTGTTGTTTTTTTTCCCACCTAGAATTTGGACTTGAACTTAACACATTTAGAAATGCTGTCTCCTCATTTCTCTCCCCTCTCTGATAAGCTAGCTGTTTTCCCACAGGGCCCCAAATCACAGTAGCTTGATGTCCTCCCCTTCCCTACAATGAAGAGTAACCTCATGGCAGCCTGGCATGTTAGAAATAATAATAGCTTGAAGTAAGCTGAACTTGAGTTCAGGTCTGGCTTTCTAGGTGTGATGCTGTCTGGACTTGATTTCCTGTTCTAATCCACATGGCCAGTTTTTCCTTAGGTCTAGGCCATGTTTTGGAGATGAGAGGTGACCAGGGACTGGTATTCTCTGGGGAGGAAGAGTTGAGCACGTAAGGACAGATGAGGGGATCGCATGAGCCAGGCATGATTGCTTTTCTTCTACCTAGACCGCTGGTCCCAGGAAGACATGCTGACTTTGCTAGAATGCATGAAGAACAACCTTCCATCCAATGACAGCTCCAAGTTTAAAACCACTGAGTCACATATGGACTGGGAAAAAGTAGCATTTAAAGACTTCTCTGGAGACATGTGCAAACTCAAATGGGTGGAGATTTCTAACGAGGTAAGTGGTCCTCCCCTCTTCCTGACACATACGAACACACATCTATACAGAGCACGGCCTCAACCTTCCTGATGGGGGAGATGAAATAGAAGTCAACAAACAGGAAGGAGAAAGATTGGGTGAAGTGCTCATGTGGTCGCCCTTTTGCATTTTGGGAAGTGGCATGGTTGACAGCCCCAGCCTACAGCTCTCAGTTCTGCCACTTTCTAGCTGTGTGGCCTTGAATAGTTATCATCTTGGAGCTTCTGTCACCTGAGCTGTTCTGGGGATTGAGTGAGATACTGGCATGGACAACCACGTCGAGGTCAGCTGGTCACCTTGTTGCTGTCCTTGGGTGTGTACTGACTACCTGGTCCCGTGCAATAGGCATGGGCCGGTGTCTGGCTGGCTGGCTGTCTGAGTTGTGTGGCTGTTGGCCTCTGCCCCTTTTCTTTTAATAAATTCAGTCTAGTGGAAAGTAGAGGAGTCCCGTTGGAAAACGGGGGTATGCTACTGGGTAGTTGGCCCTCTTCTGAACTTCCCCTTCCTCTCACCTCCCTTTTTCTTCCAGGTAAGGAAGTTCCGTACATTGACAGAATTGATCCTCGATGCTCAGGAACATGTTAAAAATCCTTACAAAGGCAAAAAACTCAAGGTGAGTTTCCAAGAGGAGCACGAGAAGTAGGAGAGGAGTCGTCCAAAGAATAGATGGTATCTGACCTTCACTGTGTCCTTGTCCCTCTTTCCAGAAACACCCGGACTTCCCAAAGAAGCCTCTGACCCCTTATTTCCGCTTCTTCATGGAGAAGCGGGCCAAGTATGCGAAACTTCACCCTGAGATGAGCAACTTGGACCTGACCAAGATTCTGTCCAAGAAATACAAGGAGCTGCCGGAGAAGAAGAAGGTGGGGGGAGGGAGGCCAAAGTAGGGGGGGGAGGGAAAAGGCTGGGAGCAGCTGGTATGGTGTAGGCCAACTGTTAGGGACAGGGGGTGGGGCTTAGAGGAACTTGGCATCAGGGACGTGGGCAGGTCAACAAAGCAGAGTAGGGTGTTGGGTAGTCATACGTGATCTCCCCCTCCCAAGCCCACACACCATCAGGGATGGGCAGTGTTTTAGGTGTAACCCAGGTTGAGGCAGACGCTCAGATCAGCCCGGGTCCACAGCGTTCTTTCATACGGCTCTGCTCCCATGCACCCATCCTCACTGACCGGCACAGCAGTTTTTTAGTCTTGACATATCCCGATATGGTCTTACTTGATGCTTGCAATATCCTCGTAAAGGCAACCCCAGGAGAACAGATTATCCCGATTTTGTGGGCAAGGAACTGGCATGCAGGAGGGTTATCGTGCCCCAGGTCACACAATTAATGATGCTAAAACAGAACTTGGGTTTAGTACTCCAGGTTTCCTATGCTGCTCTTCTTACTGCTACCTCTGCACGTTAGATGGGCTTCTCTCCCCTTGCACACATGTTTGCACAAGGACACACGTTGTCCCTCATGGCCTCATGCTGTCCCAGATTACCTGAGGCTGATGACCTTGAGCAGAGGTTGCTTCAGCCTCCCAGGCAGGGGTGGACACAATCAAGCACAGTGAGAAATAGGCAGCAAAGCACTGGAGGAGATTGAAGCTGGGACATGAGAGAAATGGACACAAAGAAGAGATGCTAGACCGCAAGATGGAGCCAGGGAGAGGTGGTGAGGGGCAGCAGGAGTAACGAGTTGTCCACAATCAGCTCTCGGGAGGTGGCACCAGCTGCCGCGCTGTGAGTAGCTTTTTGCCTGGTTGCGAGTCCACCCTGGCTGCGGGCGCCCATGCCCTTGGTTCTGGACTCAAAAAAGGAGTGAACGTGGCTGGGTAAAACCAGCTATCTGCAATAGCTGCTTGAGCTGAGCAGGAACATGAATTGCTGGAGCTGTTCTTGACCCTTTGATGGGGATATTGCAGAGTTGACTGTATATGCGACACCCAGTCACTCATGGGATGGGAGGAAGAGGCAGAGGGTCCGAGGATCAAGGAGGGACAGGAGAGACCATGAGGTAGGGTGGACAGGGTGCCTGCCTTGGGGACATGAGACTTGGGCCTGTTCTCCAGGCTCCTACTGAATCGCTGTGTGTATGACCTTCGGTAAGTCACTTTACTTCTCCGGGCCTGCTCTTATCTGAGATGTGGAGGCTCAGCCTGATCTTTGTGATGCCTTCCAGTTTGAAAAGCTGCTATTGTGTGTGAGGAGGACTGAGATTGGGGCAGAGCAGGCTGGGCTCTGTTCCCGGTTTCTACGGGAACCTTAGAAAAGTGTAGCTGCCTCTGCCTACACCTGGTGTCTCTTCTGTGAGAAACTGGTTGGGTTCGATCATCATGAGCCCCTGGCCCCTTCCAGTGCTGACTCTTACGAATCTGGGAAAGGACACGGAGTGGGAACCTGGACAGGAGGTAGATGGAGAAGGGAAAGAGATTGGAAGGGAAGTAGAGTGAGGAGTGTGGAGAGGTAGTAGGAAAGATGCAGGGTGGAGTCAGGTGATGGTCGGAAGGGAGGGCCAGGCCAATGGAAGGGGTGGAGGACAAGGCAGGGAAACCAAGCGCCAGAGGCAAAACAGTGGCTGAGGAGGGAAGGGGGATGGTGTCAGAATTGTGAAGGATGACCAGGTACCCAGAGGTGGTGGATGGGGGGAATATCCGAATGTAGGAGACAGATCTTTTAGGATGTGATTTGTGTTGCAAGAATTCATTCTGGATTCCCTTCAACATGCTCTCCCCTTGTGCTTCGGAAGCAGGACTCAGCCTGCCCCTGGCCCTGTGGGTTACCTCTGAGGGGGCAGACCAATATCAGCTGCCACAGACATGGGAGGAGGGAGCGGCAGAGGCAAGGCCTACACCTTCTGACTTCTTATGGGAGTTCTGAGGTGTTGGGGAAAGGTTGAGGGGTAGATTTGGGGGGAGTCCCAGCCCTGTCACTGCTTACTGTGTGACTGGGTAGTGCCATGTTCCCCCCTCTGGGACTCTCACTCTCTTGAAAGGAGGGAATAGGATGTAGGATGTGTCCCCCCCCACAACCCACTGGAAGGCAGGCTCATGCCATCCTCCATTCGTCCACCTCACCAACTGGGAGGCAAAATAGCTAGCAAGGAGGACTCGGTGGCTTTTGTAGCTTAGGCCTTGGGTTGTGGATGACCCCGTCCCCTCCTCCCCCCAGATGAAATATATTCAGGACTTCCAGAGGGAGAAACAGGAGTTCGAGAGAAACCTGGCCCGATTCAGGTAAGGCAGTGGAGCCCACAGGAGGGCCACAGGGCGCTGGGTATGACAGGATAGGGTAACACTGACCAGAGCCTTGAGCTTTCCAGCCATGAGGCATGGAAGATGGATGAGTCACGTGTAGACCCTAGTGGGTCATGCTCAAAGGCAGAACAGGCAGCTGCTGTCCCACAAGTCCCCAGTAGAGAGGCCTAGGAGCCTTGGTGGGTGGGGCAGCTAGCTTGGTCTGCCCTGGCAAGAGCTCCCTTCACCCACTGATTGTTACTCCCCATACCCTGGCTAGAGAGGATCACCCTGACCTAATCCAGAATGCCAAGAAGTCGGACATCCCCGAGAAGCCCAAAACCCCCCAGCAGCTGTGGTACACCCACGAGAAGAAGGTGTATCTCAAAGTGCGGCCAGATGTGAGTGTCCGGCCAAGGGGTGGGGGCAGAGGGCACAGGTGGTGGCAAGGGGGGAGCCGCGCCAGTTCGGCTGGGCATGGTGCAGGGGAGCAGGAGAGGAGGCCCCTCCCCAGGGGTGGGCTGCATGGACAGGGCCTGGGCCAGCTGGCGTGCGAGTGTGTGTGTGTGTGTGGGTGAGCCTGTCCCCTTGCACCCAGGCGGGATCCCCGCCTCTCTGCTTTCCCCTCCTGGCCTGTGGGGGACACTCCTGTGACCTCCTGTGGCCTGAGGGGGCGGGGCCTCTGTGCCCCCCACCCCCTCCCTTCCCCGTGCCCCTGGCTGCCTGTGTGTGTCTGACGGCTTTTGGTTTGCAGGCCACTACGAAGGAGGTGAAGGACTCCCTGGGGAAGCAGTGGTCTCAGCTCTCGGACAAAAAGAGGCTGAAATGGATTCATAAGGCCCTGGAGCAGCGGAAGGAGTACGAGGTTAGGCTTCCGCTGCGCTCCTCCCCATCCGGCTCTTCACGAGCCTCTGCCCTCTGACTCTGGCCTCCGCACTCCGCAGGAGGCAGTCACTCCCCATCCCTCCATTGAGGGAGGGGCCTTCTAGGCCCCTTACCTCTGCCCCTACCTTCTCCACCCCACCATGAGATCTCAGGCTAGGGCAGGGCAGGGCACCACTTCTCGTGTGACACAGCAGACACACGGCCACCCCCCAGCTTTGCTCCCTGCCTCCCCTCCCCAGCGGCTCTCCCCCCTCCCCAGCCCGGGCTAACCCCACACCCCGTTGCCCTCCATCCCCCCCCACCTCACTCTGCAGGAGATTATGCGTGACTATATCCAGAAGCACCCCGAGCTGAACATCAGTGAGGAGGGTATCACCAAGTCCACCCTCACCAAGGCCGAACGCCAGCTCAAGGACAAGTTTGATGGGCGACCCACCAAGCCACCTCCGTGAGCACTGCCCTGGGGTCGGTGGGTGAGTGGGCAAGTGGGCAGCTAGGCTCAGGTTCCGGAAATGAGGCCTGCTGCCCTGGGCCACCCTGTAGCTCACCGGGACGCTCCTCCCTTGGTACGGTTCTGATAGGAACAGCTACTCGCTGTACTGCGCAGAGCTGATGGCCAACATGAAGGATGTGCCCAGCACAGAGCGCATGGTGCTATGCAGCCAGCAGTGGAAGCTGCTATCCCAGAAGGAGAAGGATGCCTACCACAAGAAGTGCGACCAGGTGAGCTGTGGTGGGGACCACCCCTGGAGAGGGATAACTCCTGGAGACCCTTGGGGGTTTGATAAATGAGGTCTGGCCCCTTGGGCACATTTCACACTTGGTATTGTTCTGGATTGAGCATCTGGGTAGATCAACAGATAGTGTCAGGCCTCATGCTTACCATTTATGGAAGGAGATGAGGCCCTATCCAGGCTCTGGGTGGCTTGCTGAGGGCTCCTATCCCCAGCACTGGAGAGTCTCCAGTGAGCCTGCGCCCAGACTGACCCTGACTCCCCTTTTCTTTCCCAGAAAAAGAAAGACTATGAGGTGGAACTGCTCCGTTTTCTAGAGGTAAGTGGGTGAGGCAGTGGGCAGAGAGAGGCCTGGGGATTGGTGGGCAAGGCCCTCAGGACAACTTGGGAGCAGAGAGTGAACTAGGCACCTCTTCTCCCTGGACCAGAGCCTGCCTGAGGAGGAGCAGCAGCGGGTCTTGGGGGAGGAGAAGATGTTGAACATCAACAAGAAGCAAGCCACCAGCCCAGCCTCCAAGAAGCCCTCCCAGGAAGGGGGCAAGGTGGGCAGGGGGCACCACTTTGCGGGTGGGAGTGGGAAAGGCAGGCTCTCGTCATCACCCGGTGGACCCTCTTTGCACATCTACAGGGCGGCTCAGAGAAGCCCAAAAGACCTGTGTCAGCCATGTTCATCTTCTCTGAGGAGAAGCGGCGGCAGCTGCAAGAAGAACGGCCAGAGCTCTCAGAGAGCGAGCTGACCCGCCTGCTGGCCCGCATGTGGAACGACTTATCAGAGAAGAAGAAGGTCAGGCTGACCAGACCAGAGGGGCTGCTGAATGTGGGCTGCTTCTCCCCTAGGGCCTGGCTGTACTTCCTCACCCCTGCCCTGTGTGAGCCACACGTGTGCCTGCCCTCAAATGGTGGGGCTGGGAGCCCAGCAAGCCGGAAGGCGGGAAGCTGTCAGCTGAGAGCTGTTGGCTCTCTGGGGAGCTGCGCTGGTGGGCGGGGCTGAGCCTCAGGCTGGGGACATCTGCACCAGCCCACGCCTCTGCTTGTCCCACCCTTGGCGGCAGTGGCGGGTGGGGGGGAGGTAGCCTTCAACTGCTGGATGGGGAACGCGCGCCCCCTGGGGGTGGCCGGAAGACTGATGCTTCGTGCCATCCTTTATGCAGGCCAAGTACAAGGCCCGCGAGGCAGCGCTGAAGGCACAGTCCGAGAGGAAGCCAGGCGCTGAGCGCGAGGAACGGGGCAAGCTGCCTGAGTCGCCCAAGAGAGCGGAGGAAATCTGGCAACAGAGCGTCATTGGCGACTACCTGGCCCGCTTTAAGGTAGCAAAGAGTGGGAAAGGGGTTGTTCTGCAGCCTGTCCACGCAGGCCTCCTCCAGTGCCAGGTGACTCCTCCCACAGCTGACTCCTTGTCTGTCCCCAGAATGACCGGGTGAAGGCATTGAAAGCCATGGAGATGACCTGGAATAACATGGAGAAGAAGGAGAAACTTATGTGGATTAAGAAGGCGGCCGAAGACCAAAAGCGATATGAGGTAGGAAGGGAGCTGCTGGTTAGTGCAGTGGGGTGGGATGGAACTGGGGTCACCTCCCTTCGCTTAAACCTTGGCAGCCCCCTTTTGGGTGTGCAGCTTTCCTTACTTCTTGGCTTGGAGCCTGAAGTCTTGGCCTTGGTTGTGGGGCCCAGAACAGGTCTCTTCCTTTTCTGAGCTTCAGCAATGCATCAGTAAAATGGACGTGATGGCGTGAGTTACATACGTGCGATTAACACAGCACTTTCACACTACAGTGCCTGACTCGGGTGTGAGTTGTTAAGCAGTTCCCTGGCTGTGCCTCAGTTTCTTCTCCTTCCTGGCACATACAGGAGAGCAGCAGAGGCCACTGATGGCATGGGGCAGGCGGTAGGAATATGTTGGGCATAGGATGACTATAACTTTTCCGGGTTCCCCCCCAGAGAGAGCTGAGTGAGATGCGGGCACCCCCAGCTGCTGCAAACTCATCCAAGAAGATGAAGTTCCAGGGAGAGCCCAAGAAGCCTCCCATGTAAGTTTGGAGCCCACTCTGGACTTGGGGAGGGTCAGGGCTGGAGGGCTGCTTGGTTGGTATCCTGACCCTCCCGGCACCACCCCCACTTCCCAGGAACGGTTACCAGAAGTTCTCCCAGGAGCTGCTGTCCAATGGGGAGCTGAATCACCTGCCGCTGAAGGAGCGCATGGTAGAGATTGGCAGCCGCTGGCAGCGCATCTCCCAGAGCCAGAAGGAGCACTACAAAAAGCTGGCCGAGGAGCAGCAGAAGCAGTACAAAGTGCACCTAGACCTCTGGGTCAAGGTGAGAGGGCAGGGGACCTTTGGGAAAGGGAGGCATCATGCTGGCTAGTCTGCACTCATGATTTCATTCAGTGCCACAGCAGTCCTACAGGGTAATGAGTTCTATCAAAGATAAGGAAACCAAGGCTCAGAGAGGTTAAGTAACTTACCCCAGGTCACATAGCTACTAAGTAGAAAAATCCAAATCAAACTGCCTTTTTCTCCCAGCTGGGACCAGGGGACCTCTCCTAGACTCTAGCTTGGTCCCCCGCCTCTGAGCTCCCCCTTTGTGTCTTGGTTGAACAATCAGACCTGTAACGTGGAGAGAGTCACTTATGCCCTCCCTAGCTACCCAGGCAAGTTAGCCAAGGAGCCAGGGAAATAGCAGGATTTAGGTGTTCCAGAAGTTTGGCGAGCGCCATACTGCCTCGTCAGTGGCTCCAGGCTTGATGTTGGGGTGGGATTGATGATGCCAGGCTATAGAGGGGTCATCCGGGGTGGGGGGGGCTTCTCTGAGTTGAAGGCACTGATGCTGCAGCCTCCATTTGAGTAGAATAGGAGAGACATGAACACCAATAGTCTTAGGACAGGTTGGCTAGAAAAGGATTCCAGGCATCCTAAGCAGAAATATTGGAGCTGGGTTCTCGGATCGCAGACCTTCTCTGTAGAGACCCAAGGTATGGGGAGACCGGGAGGGGTAAATTTTGGGGTAAATGCTTGGCCCACTGTCTGGCACTTGGTCAGCATTAGTTTGGGCAATGTTCCAACCCTGACCTCCTCTGTCTCCCCCAGAGTCTGTCTCCCCAGGACCGCGCAGCCTATAAAGAATACATCTCCAATGTGAGTCTGGGAGCAAGGTGGCACGGGTTAGGGGGTGATTGGGAGGGAGCTGTTTGGAACTCGTGGCTACTCCGTTCATCGGCGTTTCTATCTCCTGCAGAAACGAAAGAGCATGACTAAGCTGCGAGGCCCAAACCCCAAGTCCAGCCGGACTACCCTGCAGTCCAAGTCGGTAAGGAGAACCTACCGGATGGGGGGAGGGGCATCGGTGGTGCCTGGAGTGGCATGGCAGAAACCACTGATGTACCCCATCCCTCCCAGGAGTCGGAGGAAGATGAGGATGAAGATGAGGATGACGAGGAGGAAGAGGAAGAGGAAGATGATGATGAGAATGGTGACTCCTCTGAGGATGGTGGGGACTCCTCCGAGTCCAGCAGCGAGGATGAGAGCGAGGACGGGGACGAGGTGGGGCAGACTGGCATGGTGGGAGGGAGGGGTAAGGCCCTGCCAGGACAGCCACCCGATGACAGCGTGTTCCTTGCCCCATACCCCTTCCAGAATGAGGAAGATGATGAGGATGAGGACGAGGATGAGGACGAGGATGAGGATGAAGACAATGAGTCCGAGGGCAGCAGCTCCAGCTCTTCCTCCTCAGGGGACTCCTCGGACTCTGACTCCAACTGAGGCTTGGCCCCACTTGGGGCTCCCCTCCCCACTGACCGCCTTTGTTTTTTCCCCCTTGTTCTTCTGTCCCCTGCCCCCAGCCTCCCCCAATTTCTTTCTTTCTTTTTTTAAACAAAATACGGTGGGGGGGAGGGGCTGGAGGAGCCCAAAGCAGGACTCTGCAGCCTCAGAGACGTCAGCCCTGGGGGGGCCCTCCAGGAAGCGCAACCATCAGACTGAGCCACCACTGGACCGGCCCAGCCCACCCCTCTGCACCTGTGGTTCCGGCATGGACAATGGACCTGGGAGTGGGGGGGGTCCCAAAGCGTTCAGTGAGGCCCTCTATACCTGCATCCCAACCCAAGGGAGGGTGGAAGCTTGGGGAAGACCCCTCCCTTCCCAGAGGGGCTTGCTGCCTGGACCCCTACATTGGAACTGGAGGCAGGGAACGTGGGGAGAGGAGGCTGGGTGCCTATGAGAAAATAGGCACTCCCTCATAGCCTTCTCCCCTGCTCCCTGCAGGAAGGAGCTGCCTGGACCCACTCATGGGGGGAGGGGGCAGAAGTGTTTTTTATATATGTGTATATATTTTTTTTTAAGCTCTGAGCTGTCAACGAGACGTTTCCTACCGATCTCGGCTGCCGTCTCTGTTGTCATTTCTGGGAGAGGGAGGGTTTAGGGGTAGGTTTGGGACTTTTTTAAAACCTGATATGTATGGGAAAGTGTGTGTGTGTGTGTGTGTGTGTGTGTGTGTGTGTGTGTCCCCTGTACATAGCATGGGTGCACCTGTGGATGTATGCAAAGGTGTGTGTGTGTGTGTGTGTGTGTGTGTAAGAAGGGGGAGCCCACATCAGTCTGAATCTGGTAAAAGGGTTTGTGAGGGCCAGGGAGACAGTGATACTAGTGGGAACAGGCTGGGGTGGCCCCTTTCTCCACATCCTCTGCTTTGCCTAACCTCTGATTCAATTTTGGGGAGTGTACTGAAGCCACTCTGATGCTTCCTCTACCAGCTTCCCACTACCAGGGCCATGTGACTGACTTGCTGCTGGTCTCCAGTATCCAGCAGGACAGTGGGGAGTGGGACAGACTGGGTGAACCTTAAAGCTTTTATTTGGTGGGTAAGGCCTCCCCATCTTATCTGAGGAGTTGCCTGACCACCCTAGACTCAGAACTTGGGCTTCAAGAGATGTGTTGCAAGCTCTTAACTTACCATCCCTCCTGCCTTTCCCTCATATCCTCTAGCTCCCCTTCTCTATTTCCTTTGATTTCTCAGGTCTGCTCCCTTCCTGCACCCTTCCTGCACCCCGCCCCCCAAACCCACAACTGGGGAAGAGGTCTGCAAAAGCTGCTTTTGCAGATGTCCCTCTCACCCTTCCTAACCATCCCCAAATTTTTGGTACCCTGATTCCTAGACAATAAGCCAAGCGACCTTGTCTCAGTTTTTTTGTTTTTGATTAATTTTTTTTTTCGCAATCATGTCATTGACCTATTTAATTGGGGCTCTGTGCTATTCTACCTTTGCCCTCTGAATGAAAGCCAAGGGATGGGCGAAGAGGGGGAACTACACCTAGGAGGTGGGGTGGGAAAGGTGGATCTCAGTCCCAAAGGAAGGCAGACAATTTGCTTTGCCTTGGATGTGGTGCTGGGGGTGGGGAGAGCTCAGGAGGGACACTCTCCACTCCCACTCCCCTTTGTTCTGATCCTGGAAATGAGGCACAAGGGTTCATATGTTCTATTTCTTCCTGAGAACCCCTGCAAAGAACCCCATTCCCTGTTCGAATGCGCCCTATGCTGTTGTTAGTGGAATGTGTTTTCATTTAAAAACAACTTTGAATGGGGCGCCTTTTTTCCTGTTTTAAAAATTGAAAAATTCTTACAGTACAAACAGGGCTGTGGGGGTGGGGTGTTGGTGCTGTAAGAGGTCACTCTGAGTGCATTTTGGCACTGGGATGGGATGGCTGGGGTGGGAGGATCCCTGCTTCCCCCCCCCCTTTTTTTTCTAATATTTAAGGAGTGTTTTTGTAGGTTTCAACAACAACCACAACTTGAATTTGTATCATGGGAGGTGGGAGGGAGTGGCTTAGAGGGGTCTGCCTAAGCTCAAAGCCAACTGTGGAAGTTTTGTTTTCCCTTTTTTTGTACAATAAAGTGAAAAACAAAGGTTTGACTGCTGTCTGGTCACTGGAATCAATGAAGGTTGAGGGACCGAGGTGACCCAGCAGGTTCAATGTGGAAAGACCCTTGAAGCCAGTTTGTTAGGCCCTTCCTAGAAACATCCTCTTTCCTAAAGTTTCCATAGGCAACCTATCGGCACATTGTTTCTTGCTACTGCTCTCACACTTGCTCAGTTTGTTCACCTTGGATTGTCCAAGGTGAACAAATACATCATTTTCTTCCAGAGTGTGTTTTCTTGGGAAATTGGAGGTGATGAACTATTAGGATCAGGGTTTCAAAAGGGCTTATCATTGCAAGCTGGAGTAACCTTCCCACCTTGAGTCCTTAGCAGACTCACCCTAAGTAAGGAGTGGCTTTCCTAACTCCACCCAGACCTCTGATGGGAAGTGGGCTGGGCCTCAGTGACTGCTGTTAAGGAAGAAAGCCTTCCCTGCACAGGCCTTGGTTGAGTTCCTGGAACCACCAAGAGTTGAAGACCCAGGCCCTGTCCAAGAGCTCTCTCAACCCCAAATCCTTCTATTCTTGGCCAAGCTTCTGAGGCGCTCACTGCCCCTCTGGTCTCCTATTTTCTCACTTCCCACTCACCACTCCCATGAGGTGACTAAAATCACTAATCATTCTATCCAGTAGGTACTTGTCTGTCTCTTCTTGGTCTACGCTGCTGGCATCAGCTCCTCATTCTATCCTAGGCTTTCATTTCACTCTGAACCTCCAATTATCACCCATAGGTAAGCATTCCAAAAGGTGGTATCTACAGAGACCTCTCCTCCAAGCTGCAGACCTGTATAAACTTCTGTGTACCCTCTGTGGCATGTTGCAAGCATCTCATACCTTAAGACCCCAAATAGTCACCAACCATCTAGCCATTCAATCCAGAAACCAGCATTTCAGCCTTGACTCCTCTCTCCCTCTGTTACCTCATCATTTGTTTGCCTAGACCTATCCATTCCACTTCCCTGTCTCTGAAATCTGTCTACCTTCCTCCATTGCCGCCGTCCCTATCCTATTCAAGTCTCTCACCATTGCTCGACTTCTGCCAAGTTCTCCTAAAAGTGGTCTTCCCACGTGTACTCTTGCCCCCTACAGCCCATAGCAACCCAAGTTCTTTTAAAAGCAAATCTGATTTCTTCTGTGCTTAACTATTTACCATATCTTCCTTACCATGGCCCTACAAGTTCTTCCCTTCTCCCACCTTCTCTCACCCCACTTTTCCTAACTACTCAACAATGATCCAGCCAAGTGATCTCTCTTTTGTTCCTCAAACATACCTACCACAGGACCTTTGCACTTGTTCTCTGCCCAAAATACTATGCCCACAATTTACACATAGGTTTTCTTACCCTTTGGGCTTCAGCTCAAATGTCACCTCACAGACGGGCCTTCCCTGACTACCCTCTCTAGAGAGGCCTTCTGCTACATCTCCTTGTTTATGTATTTGTTCACTTGTTTATTTTATATCTCCCCAAGTAGAGGACAACTTATCTGCATGTTCATTACAGTAATCCAAGTAAAATTGCTTGGCATACATTTGACACTCAAGAAACATTTGTTGAATGTGTGAGTAAGTATGACCCACAAGGCCCTGGGTGATCCGTTGTCCCTGCTGGCTTCTCTGCCCCAACTCTAGCCACACACCAGCCATCCATATCTCAAACATACCACACTCTTCCTGGGCCTGTACACATTCTGCCTAAACACATAACTGTTCCCTCTGCCTAGGATGTCCCTCTTCACCTAGTTAATTCAGAGCTCCACTTAAAGATCATTTCCTTCAGGGGAGCCTCCTCTGATCCCGACAAAAAAAAATCTCCATGCCATTATTTTCTTCAGCAGCTTGGTTGCCTTCACACTCAGTTTTGTTTCTTCCACATCAGGCTATGCTAATGCTAGTCTGTACGTTCCACTAGGACAAGTATGTCGTTATGGCTCACTGCTATGACATCAGGGCCTCACCCAGAGCCTGGGCCAGTGCAGTCCTTAGTGTTTATTGACTGGTGCTAATTGTGAAGACTGGGCATGTACCCAAAGAGGTCACCACCACAGAGCAGCCCAGGCCAAGTGCTGAACGAATAGTATAGTCCAATTGTAAAGCAGTTTGGTCTGAGGAGGATTTAGGCAAACAGGGAAGAGACAGGAAGGCTTCCTGCACATGTGTAAATTCCTCAGGGCATATACTGGGCATCATTGGAGTGAATTCCTGATTCACGCTGTGGAGATATCTGAAGGCCTGGCCTCAATCCTTTGCTCTGGACCCAAGTTCAACCACTTTCTGAGAGTCTCCACCAGCTGATCCCGTAGTAACTGCTTCAACATATCCCAAACTTGTCATTCTCTTCACAACTCCTCCTCAGAGTTCCCCATCTTGATTAAAGGTGTTTTCAGCGTCTTTCTCTCCTTTACGCCAAATACCTCAATAAATAATAAAAACCTACTGATTCTAAGGTTGTATCCAGGCTCCACATTCCTGAATGATCTACTTAAAATGCAAGTCTGTTCAAATGATGCTCCTTGAGGACTCCTCACGGCCTATTGGATTAAAACCCACCCTTAGTCCTGTGTGGTCTGACCTGCTCGCTTCCTGCTGCTTCTCCACCCATTCTATGTTCCAGCCATACTTCTGGAGTTAGCTGTTTGGGATGTCTAGTGCTTTCTTGGCTTACCTTGACCTGGTTCATCTCCCACTACAAAAAGCCTTTCCTGACCAACTCTCTTAGATCATTTGATCCCTCCTCCTACCACTCACTGTGTACTCGTGTATCTCTCATTTTTATCACACTGTTTGGCAATTATTTTCCTACAGGTCTGTCTACTCCGCGAATTGTGAACTTCTTGAGGAAGTACAGCTGTCTTATTTCATGCTTGCATGCCAGCACGGATGCACCATAAGAATTCTTACAGAGCACAGTAAGAATAACAGCTAAGGTTTACCAGGCTGAGAGTTACACTAAGCTAAGAGTTTCACAGACTTGTCAATCCTTACAGCAACCTGAGATAGGTACTATCTTTATACCCAGTGACAGCAGAGGAAACTGAGGTTTCAGAGCTCATTTACTCAAGTTCATTTGTCAAGTCCACAGATTAAAATTCGGGTCTGACTCCTGGTCTCAATCACTTAATACCATCTCCTCAGTAAATGTTTGCTAAAGATTAAAGAGCCAGTGATGGTCCCAAAGTATATGATTTAAAACTTTCCCCGTTTAATCTTATCTTCTGAGGGAAGAGGGCTGTCATAGACCTGGTCCAGGACTCCAGTCACAGAGTAACCGGCATGGAAGCGCCAGTCTAGGTATCTATTGCGGCTGGGATTCTGAGAAAGGCCCTTTCTTTCAGAAGGTAAAGGCGGACAGTAAGAGCGGGCATTTATGGGCACAACCAGGAGAGTAGCACTGGGTCAGGAGAAGGGTCTGACTGGTGCCAGGCTGTCTGAGAGGTGGAGGGTCCAGCGTGGGTTCCGGAAGCAGGAAAGGAGAGCAGGTGTGGGATCTAAATTAGGATGAGGGCGAGGAGGACGCTTCGCTCAGAAAGGCACAGCTCGGCCTCCACCCTCAGCGGAGGACCCTCATCTCGGGCGTTTGTTGATTCTCAGGCCTGGAATGGGCTGAGACCCGTCCAGAAGCCGGGAACGGAGGTTCGGACAAACCCCTTCGGCATCGTAGGTTTTTTGCCCTGCGGTGCTAATTGCACCCCACTTTAACTCCGGCCTCTTCACAGAAGTGGCTGCACGGTTCAGGGCAAACGCCAAGGGGGGGGGGGTTGGGGGAAAAAGAGAGCCGGGAGCCCCGAGGGAAGGGCGGGGGAGCCTGGGCCGGAAGGCGTCCCAGGCTCGGCTGGGAGCCGGCGCTCTCTTTAGACGCCACCCGCTGCCCCCGCCCCGGAGCCGGCCGGGACGGCACAACGTCTCCGCCCCCAGCGCACCGCGCACCTCACCTTGAACGCCGCCCCACCCACCGCCATCCTATTGGGCCCGCCGGGCCGAAGCGACACGGCGATTGGCCGAAGTGTCTCCCGAAGGCCCCGCCCATATCCCCGCCTCCGTCCCCGTCCGCCGGTACTTTGGACGGCGGCGTGGCGCCCCTCCTCCCCGCCCGGTCCCCGCCCCCTGGAGCAAATGCTGCCGAGCTGCGGCCGCGGGGCAGATGCACGCGCTCGGGCCCTTCTAGCAGGCGCGAGCCATCGCTGGGCGCGCGAAAGCGAAAGAAGGAAGAGGAAGGGAGGGCGGGGGCGGGGTGTTGAGGAGGGGCGGGAGGAGGAAGAGGAGGAGGTTGGAGCGTGCTCGCGCTTGGCCTCGAGCCCGCGCGGAGGGAGGGGGAGAGGGGCGCGCGCGCGCACGCTCGCGCTCTCGCTCGCTCCATCCATCCATCCTCCGGTCGCGGCACGCGCGCGCGCTCCGGGCTCGCGCCGCACCCCCCGCCCGGGAGAGGCGGGCTGGAGTGGGGGGCGGGGGGAGGGGCGCGCGGACGGCGCGCGGACTGCGCGCGGGCGGGGTGAGGTGAGGAGGAGGAGGCGGCGACGGGACGAGAAGGGAGGGGAAGGGGCCATGGCCGCCCGGTGAGGCGGCGAGGCGGGGGGGTGGCCCGACCCCCCGGCCCCGGGCCCTGGGTCCCGGGGAGAGGCGAGGACGGACCGACGGACATGGGGCTCCGGAGCAGCCGCCGCCGCCGCCGCCGCCGGAGGACGCGGCCCTGAGAGGCCGCCGGGCCCCGGCGCGGCCCCCCGGGCGGGGTGAGTACGGGACGGAGACAGGGACGGGGGAGGGGCCTGTGGGGGGCGGGGGGCGGGGCCCGAGGCGGGGCTTGGGCCCCCTCCCCCCAGGTCTGGGTCAGCGCCCCTTCCCCTCCCCCCGGGCCGACGCGGAAACGCCCGGCTTCCCCCGGCTTCCCGGCCGGGCCGGGGGCCCCTTGCTCTCCCCCTGTCTGGGTCCCCCCTGGGCGGGGCAGGGCCGGCCGGGAAGGGGGCGCGGGGCCTTTGTTAGGGAGCCAGGCCCCAGCCCCCGGGACAATAGAGACACCCTCCCGGACTCCTATCCCCGACCGGTCAGGGCTGCCGGCGGGTGGGGAAAGAGAGGGGCCGGGACGCGTCCCACTTTGCCCACTCTCTAGGGGTCGGTCTGTCCCGGACCGGCGCCGGCCTCCGGTGGCTCGGCTCTCCTCCCCCCAGTCGGTATGATGCAGCAGCAGTGCCGCAGGGACGGGGGAAGAGCCGAGGCCCGGCCTCCTACCCTCCCCAGTGCCCCTGGCTCATTTGTCAGTCCCCACCCCACTCCAGGCCGGCAGCTCCTTAAACTCGCACCCATCGTTCAGAAGGGCCCCAGACTGTGGGCAGTGTTTCTGAATCCTTTGGTGGGAATTCCTGGACTTTGGGGCTCTTGGGGAGACTTCCGGGCAGGTCCTGAGGGAGGGTGGGTGGTTATCTAAAAGAACAGGTAAGGGGAGCGCCCACTCCTAGCATGCCATCCCACTGGGCTCTACCCCTCTTGCTCATGCTGGCTAGAAATGCCCCTTTAGCTCTAGGTTTCTGTGGACTCTGCTACTCTCCTGTAGTGGGAGGCTTATTTAAAGGGAAGACAGTGGGGTGAAGGTTGTAGGGTCCTAGGGCCATTCCTACTTCTGGTAGCAGTACCCCCCCAAGTGGACATCCTGACTGAAAACAGAGGTGACTCTGAGGAGAGCCTGGGGAAGGGGGGAGTGTATTTAGGAGTGTGCAGTTCTTTGCCACACCCTGTGGGTTTGCTTTGAGGCATTAGAGTTCCTTCTCCTCCCCCTGCTGCATTGCACCATGGGTATGGAAGAGGGGTTTGAGTTTTGGGGACCTGGGGTGAGCTGCTGCCTCCTATAGACCCAGACTCTGATTGGCAGTAGAGTCCAGGGCCTGAGTTGAGGCCTGGGAAGGAAGAACTAGGTTGTCTTTGGTTTTCGGGCCCTGAAGGACCATCCAGACTTAGTGAACCTAGGCCTTAGGGAGGGGTATATCCTGATGCCAGGATTACGCTCTGGGCAGTGAGGTGCGGAGGGGAGGTGGCAACGTTCAGAGGTGCCTTGGACTCACACCAACACCCCCATCCCCATGTGTGCAGCCGTGTTGCCGCCCGCTGTGCTATGAGCAGTCAGAGCGCCGTCTCCACAAGAGTTTACAAATGAAAATGGAGGAAATGTCTTTGTCTGGCCTGGATAACAGCAAACTAGAGGTGAGGGCTCCCCCACGTGTGCCTCTAGTTGTTTCTGTTGATGTCTCTACATCTCTATATCTGGCATCCACACCAAAGAGGAATTTGGGTAGTCAGCCTTGTTCCTTAAAGGGAATAGCCAGCTGAAAAGGCCCAAAGATCCGGAAGAAGAAAGAAGGCAAAGTCAAGATGGGGAAAAATGGCAAAGAAAGCATTATTTTTGGCCAGGGTGAATTTGGTTGGTGAGAATTGCTCTCAGTCCAGGGCTGTGACTCTTGTGACCGTGGCTGTTCTCCCCTGGGCCCAGGCCATCGCTCAGGAGATATACGCGGACCTGGTCGAGGATTCTTGTTTGGGATTCTGCTTTGAGGTACACCGGGCTGTCAAGTGTGGCTACTTCTTCCTGGATGACACGGACCCTGATAGCATGAAGGATTTTGGTGAGCTTCAGGGTTGAAGGAGAGCCGTCTAGTCCTGCCCTGGTAGTGCTTGGAGTTTCCTCCTCTGGAAACTGCACCAGATGCAGAGCCTAGAGCTCCTGTGAGCTTAGGCTAGGGGTTTGAAGAGGCCATGGGGCCACGGGTGGGAAGTGAGGGTCCCCTGCTTGCCCTGATCGCCACGCCTCTCCTGTCCCCAGAGATCGTGGACCAGCCGGGGTTGGACATCTTTGGACAGGTTTTCAACCAGTGGAAGAGCAAGGAGTGTGTTTGCCCCAATTGCAGCCGCAGCATTGCCGCCTCCCGCTTTGCTCCCCATCTGGAGAAGTGCCTGGGAATGGGTCGGAACAGCAGCCGAATAGCCAACCGCCGGTGAGGGCTTCTCCCCCTGCTAGAACCAGAGCTGCTCGTCCTTTGCAGCTTGTACTATGGTGTAGTCCCCTGTGGGCATTTGTAGGGTACAGAGGGTGGGTCATGCTTGGCCCCAGATGCCCCACTATACCTCTGAAGTTGGGGGCAAGAGATGGCAGCCTTGACCCTTTTTCTCCCTTACCCTTGTCAGGATTGCCAATAGCAACAGTATGAACAAGTCTGAGAGTGACCAAGAGGATAATGATGACATCAATGACAACGACTGGTCCTATGGCTCAGAGAAAAAAGGTGTTTGGGGATCTGGGGAAACTTTGGGGGCACTGGGGTGAGGTGGGCCAGCAGGAATTGGGTGTGTAACGATCACAAGTTGTTATCTTGAATGAGGGGGGAGAGTGTAGCTTTGTACTTTTCTTTCGGTGTCCTTAGATTGGGAACTTAAAGTGACCCTGCCCTTTATCCTTTTGTCCTACACAGCCAAGAAGAGAAAATCAGACAAGGTGAGAGCTGGGGCAAGCAGGAGGGAAATTGGGGTGAAGGACAGATACCCTCCCCTTTGGGCAGGGAGTCCTCGGGTATCTTGACTCAAGTCTGAGGTCATTGGGTGCCTCTGGGTCCGGGATGAGGGTGTTTGTTGTGGGCAGGAGGGCAGCAGAGGCCTTGAGGGTGGGGGAGGGGGAATATGGGTAGACAGGCCTCTTACTGGGAAGAAAGAGTAGGAATTTGAGGATGTTTCTTTGTCAAATCTTTTTTCCTTCCCTGGGTTCTCGGCTCCCCCTTATCGTTACCCTTTCCCCAAAGCTATGGTATCTCCCATTCCAGAACCCCAATTCCCCTCGAAGATCGAAGTCTTTAAAACACAAAAATGGTAAGTGGGGCTGAAACAATGGGAGTGATTCTAGCTATGTCTTCTGGGACTCGTTGCTGGAGGGCGGAGGTGGGGGGTTTGGGGGACAGGGGTATTGAGGGAGGGCCTGTGATCCTTCTGTCACCCCCACTTCCTCTCTGGTTATTTTCAGGGTTCTCTGTCTGTACCTCTGCATCAAACACCCTTCCCCTTCTTTTTTCTTCTTCAGGGGAACTTAGCAATTCGGATCCTTTTAAGGTGAGTAGGGGTTGCCCCTCTTAGGTCCCCTCTCATTTTACTTTTTGTGGGTGGGTGGGATTTAGACAAGTGGGGATTCGTGCTAACAGCCAAAAGCACTAGATGGAGTAGTAGTTAGGTTTTGCATATTTACGTTCTGGGACCCAACCCCTCCCTCACCCGTGTGCAGGTGGGATGGAAGGAATCATTGGAAAACCGCTGGGCTGTCTTAAGGCCTCCTCTCTTAGAAAGGGATGAGAGAGACTGGTTCTCCACCCCCACCCCATCCCCCCTTCTTTGGCTGCTGCTTCTCTAACCTGTACCTCTGGTTCTCCCCAGTATAACAACTCAACTGGGATCAGCTATGAGACCCTGGGACCGGAGGAGCTGCGTAGCCTGCTCACCACGGTGAGGGACTAGGGAACAGGAAACTTTGGGGAGTGGGCTGGAGCCACAGGCAGTGGTCAAGGCCCTGGAGGAGGCTGGTGACATAGCAGTCAGGGCCATTTAGTCCTCTCTCTGGAATTAGGTTTCTTGGTCATTAGTGGTCTGGGACTGTCTGCTCTGGACACCGGGCTATTTCTGCTTGTGCAGTCTAGTATTTATACAGACGAGAACATCTAGGGTCTAGAGTAGGTTCCCCTCCATCCCTTCTTTCAGCTTATATTCCTCTTCCAGCAATGTGGGGTGATTTCTGAACACACCAAGAAGATGTGCACAAGGTGAGCTCAGAACTTAGAAAGGGGGCCAGGGGCCCTTCTGCACATTCATCCTGGGCATAGGTAGGGAGTACCCCTGGACTTGAGCAATGGGTCTCCCACCCTACCCCTCCCCTCTAATGTCAGGCCTTAGGCCACAATGTGGGAGCTCTCCGTTTATCCCTTCCCTATTGGTGTCCATCCTGCCCACCTCTGCCGAGGGGAGGGGCTTCATTTGAGTTCCTTAGACCCTTCCTGCCTTGTCCGGGTCTGATCATTCTCTCCCCACCAGGTCCCTGCGCTGCCCCCAGCACACGGATGAGCAGCGGCGAGCTGTGCGGATTTACTTCCTCGGACCCTCAGCGTAAGTGATCCTCCAAAAGGGTGGTGGGTTGTAGAAGGTTAGGCTAATTGGTATCCCTAAAGCCCTTCTCTGGCCCCTCCCCTTTTCAGCGTCCTTCCAGAGGTCGAGAGTTCCCTGGATAATGACAGCTTTGACATGACTGACAGCCAGGCCCTGATTAGCCGACTTCAGTGGGATGGCTCCTCTGATCTCTCACCCTCTGATTCAGGCTCCTCCAAGACGAGTGAGAATCAGGGATGGGGTCTAGGTAGGTGATCCAGTTGGGCCTAAAGCAAAGGAGTGGGGGCACTTTGTATTCTCCTGCCACAACCCTTCTTTCATGTCTTGTGTTTCTTTCTCTTCAGGTACCAACAGCTCTGAGTCACGGAAAACGAAGAAAAAGAAATCCCATCTGAGCCTGGTAGGGACTGCCTCCGGCCTCGGCTCCAACAAGAAGAAGAAGCCAAAGCCACCGGCACCCCCGACGCCCAGCATCTACGACGACATCAACTGACTTGGGTGCAAGGGATAGCCTTTGGCTGAGCAGAGCCCTCTCTCCTGACCCCCACCCAGGTGGCAGAGCCTGGCAAATGGACGGCTGCTGGGGGTCTGGGCTTGGGAAGCTTGGTGGGCCAGGCCGGCAGAGGATCCAGTTATGCATCCCTGGGGGGTGTCAGGGTCCTCTGTGATGGAGCACGACCCCTCGGCACGCAGGACTCAGACCTGGACATAATTATGCCTTGGACATAAATTTGGTGGGGAGGCGGTTTTCCTATTTATTCTGTGAGTTACTGGATGTCCAGCCAGGCCAGGGGCCTGACATGGGCACTGCGCCAGGGCACTGCCTGCCCCCCACCCCAGGAACTGGACTAAGCCCTGCCGAGGAGCATTGTGGCTACCCGGGAGGCTATGGGTTGGAAGCTGAGCCTGGAGGCCGCCTCCCCCAGCTTCCCTCAGCAATGTGAATGGGTCCGGTGCTTGGAGCTGAGGGGCAGGGCTGGGCGTGTCCTGTCTGTGTGCAGAATCCTATCAAACGCCCCCAATCCCAGGGGTAGGCAGGCACAGCGAGCTGTCTGCTGAGGTAGGCATCCAGAACTGCTGCCGCCTTCCCTGCCCCTCAGAGGGGCAGCCCTTTCCCCTCAGTCCCCATGGGCCTCCTCAGCGACGGGAGCTGTCCTTTTATTGTTGGGTGCCAGGAAAGGGCCTCCAGCCTCTATAGCTTCAAGGAATGGGCAGGGGGAGGGTAGGAAGAGGGAGCTGTGTATCAAAATGACTCCCCCCTACCTTTCCTCCCTAACCCAGGGCTGGTGAGGAGTGGGGCCCCAAGGTGAGAGGGAACGGTGCTGCTTTATTTGAAATGTTTTCTTACCTCATTCCCTGCCCCAGGAAGGGGCCCAGCCTCACCCTCCTGGGGTGGCCCCATGTTCCTCCTGCCTACCCTGCCCCACTGCCCTACCAGGGCAGCCCAAGTTCCCAACTGCTGCTTGCCACCCCCCTTTCACCTTGACCAGCTTCAGTTCCTCTCTCGATGCTCCTGCCTCTGAAGCCTGCCATTTCCCCTTCCTTAGCCGCTTTTAAGTTATTTATTCTGTACTTGTGGTTTGGGGCTCTGAGGAAAATCCTGATCTTTTACCTCTCCCCCTGTGCTAGGAGTGGGGCGGGAAGAGGGTAATCTCTGCTCTGGGTTGTCAGGGGAAGGGGAAGGGGTGTCGTGTCTAGGCATTGCCCCGCTGTGGGACTGTCATGCTAGTGTGCCCATCTGCCTGCTCTACATCCTGAAGAGATGTACCGTCCCACCTCTATGCGGGCACCATCCCCCCAGGAGCCAAGCTGGAGGACTGCAGTCCGAGCTGGGAGCGGAGCGGACTGACTGACAGGTGGAGTTGACCCTGAGCCAAGGTCTCTGGCATTTGCTGGATGTGTCCCCTGCCCTCCTCCCAGGAGGAGTTATCCCACATTTGGGTAGCTAGTACCCAGGACTGGTTGGACTGATTTGGGCTAGGGATCCTAGAGGGTTAAGGGAACAACGGAGATGGGGTTGCAGTACCCTGTTTAGAACCCCAACCTCCCCCCCAGGGTGGTTCCGGTTGTGGCTGACGCCTGGTTACAAATTGGTTTTTAACCCAAGAATTGTGATTTTTTTAAAAAAGCCAAACATTTTGGCAGGAGTTAGAATAAATCCTGGGGCCTGGGCTCCTCTGTTCTTGACCCTCCAGTCTTCTTCCTCTAAGGGGAAGCCAGAGGGCAAGGAGGATCTCAGCCAGCCTCCAGCCTGCTCCCAGAAGATGTCTTGGGAGTAGGCTGGAGGTGAAGGGAGGAAGGCCAGGGGCCACTCTCCCTTCTGAGGCAGCTGCAGCTCAGGCCCCAATATACCCTTTCCCCCTTCTCGTTGGAGGGAGAAGTGGGAAGTAGTTTGGGAACTGGTTTGTCCACATCCACTTCCCCATTGTTCCTTGGCCCGCCCTCAGGGCAGAGCCCCCTGCCCAGGCTGGGTAAGAGATGGGCTTGGTCCAGCAGGGACCCTGAGGGAGCAAACCCCTTTCCTTCTGGGGAGAGTGTGCCCCCCTACCATGTAGTTGAACAGGGGCTAGGAGCTCCCCATTCCCCTCCCTCTAACAGCAGGCTGTGTGGGTTTCAATTCCCATCCTTCCACCCCCGGCTAGGTGTCGTCCACCCTGTATCCTATCATGTGTCTGAGTGTGTGTGGGGGGGTTCTGTACTAATTTCCATGGCTGGTGGCTTTTCCTTCCATGCATCACTCCCCCCCGCATGCCCAGGGGCCACCCGCCTGGCATTACCGCATGCTGGGGTCATTGGGGGAGGGGGGTGGGGCTCACGCTGTCCTGTGGTCTTGAGATTTTTATTTTTGCATATGTAATCCATCCTGTACAGGTAGCTAACTTTGTAAACGCTGTGTATTTCCCCTGCCCCCATGGCTGCTGGTGTAAATAAACTGCATCTCCTGTTGGTAGCCTGGCCTACCCACCCTCATTACCATGTTGCTGGGGGCAGAGTAAAGCCATTCTCTTAATGTCACAGGAGGCTCCACAGCCACAAAATGGAACTTTATTTAGTCACAGACACTGACCCTCCAAGAGTCCCAGAGGCAAGGGCCTGGGGCTCAGTGCTCCATATCCTGTGCTCGTCCTTGGAGCTAGGCAGGGGAGCACACTGGCTGAGGACCAGAGCTGTCTCTTGCTTACACCCTTAGGCCTAGGGTAGCAGCAGCTGTGGCCTGGCCTCTCCCAGTGCTGGGGGCTTGACTTTGTGCCCCAGTCCCCTTCCTGACAGAGCTCTATAAAGGACTATAAAAAAAATACAAGCAAAGTGCTTTGAAGAAAGGGAGAACACTGGAAACTGTCCAGAACATGGAGAACACCCTATTCCTGCTACAGAAGTGGAGGGAGAAGGGAGAGGTGGCTAGGTGCCTATAGGGCAAGCTGATACAATCTTCATTCCTGCCCGTGTGATTTTTGTCTCAAAATATGGATATTCCACTGAAGAATTGAAAGATACTCCAGACGCCCTACAGAAGTATGCTGGGGCCATGCTGAGCCGCCCTGGCAGGCAGCTCTGAGGAGCACACATGCAGGACAACGGGAAGCGCTAGGGTCACAGCTGGGAGGGAACCCTCAGAGCCCAGGCTCCCCACTGAGCTGGGCTACCAGCTTGGCTCTGAACTTCAGGACCCTAAAAGTAAAGGAAGATGACATCCCTGTTTCTACCTGAGTTGTGCTTGCACAGAAGGGATGTCTGTATCCTCGTGGACGTGAAGGGGAGGCCCTACAACTGCCTCCTATGTCCTTTGGAAAAGGACCCACCACATCCTTTCCACTCCCCCTCCCAGGCCCTTGGGTCCAGCTCTGGCCAGGAAAGGGGGGAGGCCATAAAGGAGGAAGACCATGCCTTTCATTTTCTCCCTATGTCCTTATCGTCCATACATCCCAAAGACTAGGAAGCTGAAGAAGACAGTGACCCCCACCAGGGAGACAGTGGCAGGTGCGGTGAAGAACTGGCGGTAATTGATACGGAAGTACCAGACCACACCCAACAGCACCACGAACACAGGCACCATAAGGCTGCCCACACTGACACCAAGGCTGGGGGGCTCAGTGGCCGAGGAGGGGGCCAGGGGGGCGGAGGGGCCCGAGACAGCTGGCCCTGGGGGCGCGCGGTGGCAGTGAATCACACAGTTGTTGGTAATGTTCAGGGAACGCAGTGTGCGGGCTGGGTCCCGCAGCAGGCGGCCTTGGTAGATCAGTTTCATCTGGCTCTCTTGTCCAGGGAAGTGTTTACTGTAAGAATGGAAGAGACAGAAGGAAAGACAGAGGGTGAGGAATGAGAAGGCAAACAGGCCTGCACCAACAAAGCAGGGCACTGGGGGAGATAAAAGGTGGGTGTCCAGAAAATACCCGACCCATCCCTAGGAAGGCCTGGACCTGACGCTTCCTTGATGCTCCCGTGTCTATACCAGTCTCCTGGGGCAACCAAAGCTGGGCACATGGGGTATGAAGAGCCTCCCACTTTCCAGTCCACTCACCTCTTCAGGGCACCCACGGTATCTTCTGGCCTGGCCACAGCCAGCTCCTCGGTGTCATTGAGGAATTTGAGCCGCACGTTGATGAGGCCAGGGCTGGGAGGCAGGCAGGTGCTATCCTCACATCTCAGAGGGACTTCTGGACTGCTGCTTTCTGGGCCCGCTGGCCTTTTGGGCAGGCCTTGGATGTCAAGCAGGTGCTCAAGGCTGGGCTCCCCCCCCCCAGCTCCAAGCTCCCCTGTGGAGTCTCCTCCACCTTCGCCAGCCTCTTCAGCCTTCTCATCATTACCCTCTGATGGATGGGGGAGTTCAGTTGGCTCTGGGCTGCCTTGGCCTGCCACCAGATGGTCCACATGCCCCAGGTGGAGGACGGACGTGTCGCCAGCTGACACAATAGTGCCCAGGAGCTGGTTGCTACTGCTGTCTGCTACGTAGGTAGAGAGCCAAGCTAGGATCAAGGCTAGAATCAGCACCACCACACCTGCCACCACAGTCACCTCATTACCCACACCCTCAATGAGGGTGACATCAGACAGTTCCATGGCCTGGCTGCTGACCGGGTCCACACTGCAGGAACAAAGGGGGGGAGCATCAGCAGGGCTTATAGGGTTGCAACCAGGTTTCTCGTTTGTTTTGGTTCTAACTGACCCAGCCCTAAAAGAAAATGGAGTTCACTGTCCTGTACAAGAGGGAACAAACCTTCCTAACTCTGGACCCCCAACCTAAAGCTCAGGACTTGCCCTTCGCCTCTATTGTGAAACTCTTAACTTTCAAGTTCCACAGCCTTCTCTCACATTCCAACCCCCCAGTGATCATCAGGAAAACCTGACAGCTTCGTCACTTTTCTGCTTAAGTGGGGAAAAACATTTGCTTCTCTTGAGCCCTGAGTTTCTCTAGGATTTCTATCACTTGGTCGAGCAACTACGCCCCACTGAGGAGACTCCCAGGTGGCCTCAGGGAGACCAAAAAGCTTGGAATATTTTATTTGGGGGCCCCTTTGGAGGCACAGGGCAATCCTTCTTGTCAAGACTGTCTCATTTGAACCCTATCTCCTTTATGGTTCCATATCTAGGTCCAGAAGTTGAGCCAAAGAAAATGTACCATCAAAAGCAGAGTCAGACCTCCCCAAAGGGACAAAAGACAGAAAGCCCCAAAGGCCCTGTAGGGGTCATCGGCAGTCACTACGCAGCAGACACTGTGTCTGCCTCCCCTGAAACTCTTCTGGCAAGCAAGCCCTGAGGAGCAAAGTAGGACAGACACCAGGAACACCACCCTCCTCATTCACCATAGGCTCACAACTGCCAAACCACAACCTGAGTGGAACGGATCTGGAAGACTCCAACATAGGCCTCACAATCTGCATCTCAATCTCTTTTCTTGTACTGTGTATGTTCTCCCTTGGCAGGTTCTTAGAGAGGCAGGAAGGATCTCAGCTTGCTCTTTGAGTACCCACTCTTTCCCTCGGAAAACCTGCTGCTTTCACAGCAGTCCCTGGGCAAATCCAGCCTAACGATGATCATTACCAGACTATCCTCACAGCATCTATAAAACTTCATTATACTTGCATACCTGTCCATCTCTTTCTACCAGACTCCTGGAAGACAGGGGTCACAGGTACCATAGTGCCCAGGTACTCAAAGAATATTTATGGAACACATCAACCTGACTAGTTTCCACATCCTTATTTATTACATGGGCCCTGGAGTAAGGAAAAAAAAAAAATTATAATCCCGGTCTGGCCTCTTACTAGCTCTGTAATCTTGGATAACACTTCCCAGAGCCTCAGCTTTCTCATCAGTAAAATGGGGTTAAAAATAGTACCTACCTCATAAGGTTGTTTTGAAGATGACGGGAAATCATCCAAGCAAAATACTTAGCAGAATGCGTAGCACATTGCAATTGTTCAATAAACAAATGGTAGCAATTATTTACCACTCCCACAACTAACCCCTGATCACAAGGTGAATGTCACCAACCCCGATTTACAGAAAAGGAAACTGCGGCGAACAGAGGCGAAAACGACAGGCACAGGGAACTTTAGGGGGCAGGGGCAGGGGCAGGGGCCGGGCAGGACCCGAGATCTCCCGCCTCAGAGGCCTTCGCTCTGAGCCTGTGAGCGACTCTGACGGCGCGGTGAGGGGGCGTCCCGACCCTGCCTTTTCGGAGGAGAAGCCTCCGCGTTTGGGCGGTCCTATTCCCGCAGCCTGGAGAGGGGTCCGTGGGCCCACCAAGAAGAAAGGCTGCCTGGTCCCGGCCGCCGTGCTCAAGCCCAGTTATCCCAAGCCCGTGAGGGGTAGAGTCGGGTGAGGGGGTCACAAACCGTCCACACCCCTCAAACTTCGGGGCGGGGCTGAGGGCGGGGCTTGAGTACGCGGGGAGTCATGGGAAATTAAGAGGGGATTGGACCAGTACTATGCTTGGATAGGGAAGGAGGTCCTCACCTGAAAGGTCCAGACTAAGTGTTTGACTTCATAAGGACGGCCCATGGACTCACCTTTCCGTAGCGGCCGGGGGAGGGGCTGGCTACCCCGGGATTCTGTCCAGGGTCCAGTCTCTTCCGGCTTTTCCCGGAACCTGTTCGACCCAGAGACAGGAAGTCCCACCTCCGCGCCTTGCACTGATGACGCAAAAGATACGTAAGGCGGGCTGACGTATTCGTTAAATAAAAGGGACAGGTTTCTCAGCGGAAGGAGAGGCGGAGTCATCGTTGGCGGGACCCTGGTCCTCTTGAGGCGGAGCCACGCCCAGTGGACGGGACCTGAGAAGCCGTGAGTTGAGGGGCGGAGCCAGGAGGGAGGTGGGATTGGCGATAGAAGAGGGCGTGGTTTCGCGAACGGAAGACTGAGCGGGCTGGCACCGCTGGTTAGGACCCAAATGGCGCTTCCTTCTTTCCAGCCTTTTTCTTCCGGCCTTGCTCCCAGCCTCTCGGGCTGATTGGGTTTACTGCTTCTCCGTTGGCAGGATGAGTAAGGACTAGTCTCTGACCTCCAAGAATTAACCTCAGGGCTAGTCGGGAGACAAACCAGGAGACAATTTAGTCCCCTTCCGGTGCTCGGAGAATGCGGCCCGAGGTACTGTGAGAACTTGGTAAATTAGGCGAGAAAGCATTTCAAAGAAGGCACAGATTCAGCGCAGGCTCAGAGCACAAGAAAAGCAGGAGCCCCAAAAAAGACAGGAAAAAAAGTTCAGCTTTCAAGAACTTATGCAGATTTTTGCAGTTACATTTTTTTTCTAAAGATGTGCTGGGGCGTTTGTTGTTTTCTGGTGAACTATTGATTGAAGTATAAATAACGCAGACGGAGGCAAACTCATAAGCGAAGGGCTGGGTGGTTTTCACCAACAGAACACACCAGTGGAACCAGCGCTCAGATCAAGAAATAGAAAATGACCCATAACTCCCTTTTTTGTCCTCTTTCAGCCAGTAACATACGAAGAGTGGTCACTATTCTGACTTTTGTCACCATAGATTAATTTTCTGGTGTTGTACTTTGTATAAATGCAATTGAACAGTATGTACTCTCGTGCCTGGCTTTTTTTTTCTTTTTAAGTCTTTATTGTGGTAAAATATACATGAAATTTACCATTTTAAGTGGCTAAGTCAGTGGCATTAAATACATTCACAATGTGGTGCACCCATCACCACTATCCATTTCCTGTATCCGTTCCCCCTCCCTCTTCTATTTTACTTTATGTCTCTGAATTTGCCTATTCTGGGTATCTCGTATAAGTAGAATCATACAGTATTTGTCTTTCTGTGTCTGGCTTATTTCACTTAGCATGTTTTCAAGGGTTATTCACGTTGTATACCATATCAAAATTGTGTTCCTTTTTAAGGCTGAATAATACTCCATTGTATGTATATGCATTTTCTCGATCCATTCATGTGTTAATGGACATTTGTGTTGTTTCCACCTTTGGGCTATTGCAAATACTGTTGCTATGAACAGTGAACACTGATGTGCATGTGTCTGACTCCCTGCTTTCAGTTCTTTTGTTTGGCTTCTGTTGGTCAACAATATGTTTGTGAGATGAATGGTACTGTTTTAATTTCTGCATACATGTACCTTTTGGGTTGAAAGCTTAGTGTTTTTATTTTGAAGAACACAAGGTGGGGCAGAGCATCACAGTACAGTTCAACAGAATTTTGAAGAATGCGTAGAGATTTACCAAGCAAAGTTCCAGAGAATAGCAGGTTCAGGGCCCTCAAATATTTGTGGGAAGGAAAAACCATTCAATTGAGCCACTATTAATGCTTTTGAGAATTTATTATGTGTCAGGTACTGTGCTATATATACTTATATGATCTTTTTTGTTGTTTTTCTTTGTGTTTCCTTTTTTCTTTGTAGTTTTTATATTTATATGCTCTTATTGTCAATATTTGGTCACCTACTTCTTTCACTTAACTATATACCATGAAGTTTTTCCCATGTCATCAAATATATTTTTTTTAAATATTATTTTTTTTAAAGGTTGATTTATTCTTTTCTTTTATTTTTTAGATTTTATTGGGGAAGGGGAACAGGACTTTATTGGGGAACAGTGTGTACTTCCAGGACTTTTTTTCTAAGTCAAGTTGTTGTCCTTTCAATCTTAGTTGTGGAGGGTGCTGTGCAGCTTCAAGTTGTTGTCCTTTCAGTCTTAGTTCCCCACCCCCAGGTCCAGTTGCCCGTTGCTAGTTGCAGGGGGCGCAGCCCACCATCCCTTGCGGGAATTGAAAACCTTGTGGTTGAGAGGACGCACTCCAACTAACTGAGCCATCCGGGAGCTCAGCGGCAGCTCAGCTCAAGGTGCCCTGTTCAATCTTTAGTTGCAGGAGGCAGAGCCCACCATCCCTTGTGGGACTTGATGAGTTGAACTGGCAACCTTGTGGTTGAGAGCCCACTGGCCCATGTGGGAATCGAACCGGCAGCCTTCGGAGTTAGGAGCATGGAGCTCTAACTGCCTGAGCCACCGGGCCGACCCCAGTACTTTGTTTTTAAACAGTGTTTTGATAAATATCTGTATGTCAAATATTTGATGGCAGAGTTTTGTACACATCCATGATTTTCTTCCTCCTAGCATAAATTCCTGAAACTGGAATGCTGGGTCAAAGGGTGTTCACACTTTTAAGGTTTGTGATACATGGTGCCCCACTGTCCTCTAGAAGGTTGTACCTATTTCCATTCCTACCTGCAATGTAAGTAGTACCCACTAGTGTTCTCTTTCCCGAAGACCCTGGTAGAGGCTAGAGAGGAACAGGGAATAGATGGGTGAAGTTTTGAGAGACATGAGCATCACGAAGATGTTTATAAGCCAGAGGAAAGAGCATAGAAGGGGAGAAGTGAAGATAAAGGCAATCTCAGAAGGGAATATTGCTTGAGCCGTGCCCTCTAGAACCCTGGAGGGCTGAGCTAGTAGCGGGGCCTGCCCTGGGGAGGAGGTGGGAAATTTCCTGCCCCAGGTACCTGACCCATCCATTTGGGTTAGGTACATACACTCTGTGTTCCCCAAGTTGCATGGACTGACTTCTGTCATAACATCACACTACATTGTCATTTGTCATTTTTTTGTCTTACCAAATTCCTTGAAGTCAGGAACTGTGTTTTATTATTATTATTCCATTATCCCCCAAATCTATCCCAGCAGGTACTTGATAAAGATTTATTGAAACAATGATGGGTGGATTGAGAGAAGTTGGGGAGAATATGAGATAATTCTTTGCTAACCATAGGCAAAGTCTTAAGATAGCCATGGCAGTGAGGAAAATGGATAGAAGGGAAGAAGGAAGAATTGGCTAGGGATGCAATAGACTTGGAATGCTCAGCAGCTGTGATGAAGAGTTGGAAAAAAGGAAGGTTGAGCCTGACAAGGGATATGTTTTGTGAGCGTGTATAGCAAAGGACAAGATGCAGTTAGGGGTGCTTTCAGGGTTCGGTTTTTGAGGTTGGGGTTTTGCTTGAGAGGAAAAGCAAGGAAAGAAAGAATTCTGCAGTTGGGACTATATCACTGCCCAAAGCTGGTTTCTTTTAAATATAATAATAATTAAAAATTAGCAGAGTATTTTAATTGATTTTAACTCCATCGAACATTTTTCATGATGTAGTTTGTGAGATGTTTATTTTTCATAAACTATTGAAGTTAGGTATTTTTATAACTTTACGTACAATTAAAATGGCTATAGAATGGTGAATGTATCTGTACATCCTGGGATTCTGCCTTTACTAAATATAGTAAATCTGTTTTATTAAAAAGCAAAGAGTGCTGGGGAGATAAGACTAATGGTGTTTAAGGGTAACTAGTAAATAAGTAAATAAGCCATCTCTTATGCACAGTATAATGAATACAGTCTATAATACTGCACTATAATAACATAATGTGATACATATTGCTTCAATGGCAATTATGTTACAATATATAAATGCATCAAAGTAACACACTGTACATCTTAAATTTATAAATTGTAACATGTCAAATTGATCAAATAAAAAAAATGTAAAAAGACACACACACAAAAAGTCCTCCTTCCCTAACTACTAGATGTTATTCGTTTCATGTTTGCTTAACCAATAGGCAAAGGGTGTCTGTTTCTTTTATTTACATTCATTGGATTACTAGTGAGTGTGCATGTTTTTCATATTTCATCAAACACTGTAAATTAACTGTTTGAGCCTTTTGCCCTTTCTTCCACACATTCTTCCTTAATTTTTTTTTTTAATTTCACAAGAATCCATGGAAACTCCTTTGTTAAAATTTCAAACCCAGACCATAAAAAGCCTGACTAGCACAGTCCCTCTCCCCTCCCCAGAGTGGAATTCTTGGGTACCTGCCTTCCTTGTCTTTTTCTATTCATCTACAATCATGGGTTCAGTTTTCTTTGCTGTACATATTGTAGTCCAACCTGTTTTTTCTCTTTAATAACAATCTTGGAAATCTGTACAAGGCAATACAAATGCTGTTTACGTGGAATCCCTCCCCAGTTCTTTCCTTCTGCAGGTCCTACCTTTGTAAGGGCTGAACTGTATTCCATAGGGTGGATTTGTTTACCAAGTGCCGCTTGCCGAGATTGCTGGGATGAATATACCAGCCTTTTGTGTAACTGGGGAGCAGTGTTTAAGGGTACTGTTAAATTGCCCACCACAGAGGCAATTTCCTTTCCCACCAACAGGATGTTCAAGAACTCATTTCTCTATATCTTCATGGGCCTTGTATATTATCAATCTTTAAAATTTCCCCCAATCTAGTGGAAGAATTCATGTCATATTGCTATTTAAATTTGCATTTCCCTGATGGCTGATGACATTGGGTCATTCAATTATTTGCCAGATATTTGAGTGTCCGCGCTCTGCACTGTAGAGGTACCAAGTCAATAATGGTGATAAAACATGTTTCTGCCTCACAGATCAAGGGAATGAAATCTTTTAGCTGCAGCAACATTTTCCAATATTTTGCCTTTTACTTATGTTTATGATTTGGTGTCTTTATAAAACCATATTTAAACTTTTTTGATATCTAGATCTATTGACCTTTTCTTTTAGGCTTTTACCCTGGAAAATGTTCTCTTACCCCCAAATAGTACAATCACATGTGTCTTTTGTTTTCTTTAAACAGATATCTTGTAGCAGTAAATATAACAGGAAAAGCTGAGCTCAGTGGGATCAGCCTGCTGTGAGGGGGTGGACAGCTCAGCATACTCCCCTGAAAATGAGGCTTCTAGTTTGGGCCCAAGATTAGAGAATATCCCCTATTCTTCTCTTCGGCCTTTGGCTCTGTGAAATCAAAATAAAAATGTCCAGAAAGGAGAGGTTGCTGCTATGCATAACGAGGTAAAATCCTGTCTTTGTGTTGGTTAAAGGGCATCTCCACAGGTACAACTCTCCGCAGAGGAAGGGAAGCAGGGCAATAGCTGCAGGAGGGGGAAGCAGGGCAATAGCTGCAGGAGGCCACGCCCACAACTCCCGACTCATCTCTACCACAGGCCTCCAAATGGGAATGGCCTTGGAGATCCAAGGATCCTTCAGCAAAAGGACAGGAGTGCAAGCTGTTGGGAGTCCCTCCTCAGTGCCCTCCTGTGGTGGGCACTACAGACTAGGGATCTGGGAGGGGGCTTGTGTTGTTCGTATACCCTTTTTCCTATCACAAGAGTAACAGTTGCTCAGTGCAGAAAACTTGGGAAACACAGAAGAGGACAAAGGGGGGGGGGGAAACATGGAGTGGTAGCCACATTTCTTTTTTTTTTTTTTAATTAGATTTATTGGGGTGACAATTGTTAATAAATTTACATAGATTTCAGGTGTACAATTCTGTATTATATCATCTATAAATCCCATTGTGTGTTCACCACCCAGAGTCAGTTCTTCCATCACCATATATTTGATCCCCCTTACCCTCATCACCCACCCCCACCCCCTTACCCTCTGGTAACCACTAAATTACTATCTGTGTCTATGAGTTTTTGTTTCTCATTTGTTTGTCTTGTTCTTTTGTTGTTTTTGGTTTATATACCACATATCAGTGAAATCATAGGGTTCTCTGCTTTTTCTGTCTGACTTATTTCACTTAGCATTATACTCTCAAGATCCATCCATGTTGTCACAAATGCTCCTATATCATCTTTCCTTAATGCCGAATAGTATTCCATTGTGTATATGTACCACAACTTCTTTATCCATTTATCTATCGAAGGACATTTTGGTTGTTTCCATGTCTTGGCCACCGTAAACAAAGCTGCAATGAACATTGGAGTACACATGTCTCTATAGAGAAATGCTTTCAGATTTTTTGGGTAGATACTCAAGAGAGCGATTGCTGGGTCGTATAGTAATTCTATTCATAATTTCTTGAGGAACCTCCACACTACCTTCCATAGCATCAGCCACATTTCAACCTAACAACATCCACACATTAGTTCTGTACACAAATCATTTATTTGCGTTCATAAAAAGTGACTGGTTTCAAAAGCTTCCTCTTAAAGATGAATGGTGGTACATTTGACTCTGGGACCAAGGGAAGAAGTGAGAGACAGGGGACAGTTGGTGGCTGGTCCTCTTGTCACAGGCCCTCAGAGATCACACGTGTGGTGATCACTGTTTAAAACACCATGCAGCACTTGGGTGGGGGGAGGGGAGGAACACGACCATAAATAGTTCCCAGGTATCATGCGTTTATTCCTCCCTCAACAACCATTTACTGAAATGCCTGTTCAAGAAATACAGTTGAGGCAGACATGGGCTCTTAGTTAAATAAGTACGATACCAAGAAGGCTACCTGCTAGGTTGGAAAATAGTGCTATTGAGCTGTCCTGAGGGTCAAATCAGCTTGACCAGGGCAAAAAATGTGGGAAGGGTATACCAAGGTTGGGGAACAGCACATGCAAATGCATGGAAGCAAAGGGAAGCAAGACCAGTCAGTGAGGTCTGCCCTTCAGGTGACAATGACAGGTTGGGCAGAGGCAGTTCAGCTAGAGGCAGAGTCTGTCACTCTGGGAGCTGAAGAGGTACATTGGTGGCAGGGAATGGAGGGCAACAAGGATCCCCACCTCCTGATGTGGGGCCTGGGTATACAGAGGGGCCATCATCCACTTAAGCAAAGGAGAGGAGGTGGGCGAAGGCTGAGTCTACAGACCTTCCCATTGGAGAGAGGAGCTGAAGCTCAGGACAGGTTGGAAGTTAGTAGCTGGCTTAAGAACCCAGTGAGGGAGGACTGGCCCAGGAAGGTATGCGGAGTGCGGACAGAGGGCCAGGAATTGACCCTCTAGGGTTGGGGGGCACAACAGATGGAGAAAGCAAGACAAGCTGTGGGAGCAGCCAGGCGTGCTCACTGGATGCGCCCCTCCCCACGGAGCAGCAGGTAGTCCCTGAGGAGAGGGGGCAGTGGGAGGCGGGCGGTGGCTTGTCGGCAGCGGCTACCCAACTGGGCACGCACAGCCAGGCGGGCCAGGTGCTGCAGCCGCCTCGGCTGGTTCACCATGCTCAGGGCAGAGCTGTAGAAGGCTTCATGCTCCTAGGCCAGAAGTGGAACAGGGTCAGATGGCCCAATACTATTGACTCTGCCTTTCCAACTGGGGGCCATCTAGTGGTAGGGCCCTAGGATTTTGCAACATGCAAACTTTGGCGCATCCTGAAGGACTCAGATTCAGAGCCAGAGAGGCCCTGCAGGGGACGTGGGACCTGGGACCACACTGCAGAGCCCAGACTCAGCTGTGTCTGCACCCACCCCCACTCTAATAATGCTGGCACAGTGCCTGCTGAGTCAGAGATGCTGACAAACGTCTGTGCTGATGCCGGTGACGGAGAAGCTGGAGAAGTGTGTGGAAGTAGAGGTTATTCAGAGGGGCTCCTCCCTCCAGAAGCCCATCCTGTAGGGATAGGCCTAGGGCCCAAATCTGCCTTCGTATCTCGAGCCAGGAAGGATCTGTGCCCCTAGGGTGGACATACCTGCCACAGCTCTGGGAGCACCGCGTCAACCCAGGTATCACAGGATGGGACACAAGGATAGGCATTAAGCAGGACTTCCAGGGCCCGAGGGAAGTTGGCACAGTGTTTCAGCATCTAGGAATCAAAAGAGGGTCTCAGGGGCATCATGCCTCTCTCAACCAGGGGCAGACCTAAATCCAGCCTAAGCACAGCCCCACTCACTCAAATTTGGGGGGCCAAGAGCTTAGTCTCCAAAGCCTTTTCCATGCCTCCCCAACCTTCTGGCTCCAGTCAGTTTCCTGGGAATTCCTTTCCTTGTCTACCTTGGATGTCCTCCCCCATAGCCCTCACTGACTGGTGCTTCCCAAGATGGGGACAGACATCTGGCCACAGAAGGTGGGCTCCCAGTCTCTTGGCCCCTTCTCTCCCCCTGTGGCAGGGCAATTCCACACGCAGGCTCCCCCCACCCAACTGAAGCGTCCTTTCACAGGCCGTCCCTGCACACCTCAGGGTGCACAGGCTGGGCCCCGTAGTCCAGCAGCGCAGTGAAGAGGACTTCGGGCTCCCCGTTGGGGGCATCCTGGACAGCCTGCAGCGCACAGTCCATAGGTGTGTGGCCCGCTGCATTGGGGACTCCAGCGCAGGCCCCGTGGCGTAGCAGCAGCTCAGCCAGAGCCCCACAGCCATTGGCACAGGCGTTATGCAGCGGTGTGTGGCGCTTGCGCCCAGCGGCCCGGGCATCCGCCCCGGCCTCCAGGAGCCGTTGCACGGTGGCCTGGTGCTGCCGGTCACTGCCTGGGCTCTCGGCCCCCGCGCACGCCGCGTTCAGGGCCGTCTCACCCTGGCTGGTGCGCAAGCCCACGTTGGCTCCGTGCTTCAGGTAGAGGGCCACGTGCTCCTCCAGGCCTCGTGCTGCCGCCACATGCAGGGGCGTCACCTCGCTTTCCCGTGCAGCCATGTTCACGGTTGCTCCCGCCTCCAGCAGCAGCTTGGCGCACCTGCCAAGGCAAGTCCTGAAGGACCAAGGCCTGGCCTGGGAACCCCCGTCTGCTGTCATCTCCTACACCATTTCTTGCCACCTCCCACACTTGGAGGTGAGCCTGATGTCCACTGTCAGACTCACAGCAGCCCTGCGACAGACAGCAGAGCTGACGGCCCTTTAAAGTACCAGGAGCATCTTCAGTTTTCAGGTGAAAAACTTCGCAGTGCAGCCAAGGACACACAGCAAGTTAGTGGCTACACTGGAATTAGACACTTCTCCTAGAGTGGAACCTGACTCCCCAATCCCACTGGGACCCCAAGGCCTGGTTCTGAATCATTTGTCAGTGGTCTCCTAACATTTTGATAGCAGACAAAAAAAGTGAAAAGCCACTACTGTGTACACTATGAAACATAGAAAATTAAAGTATATGATCCAAAAGAAAGAGAAGTCCTAATATTTCCCTCCTGCCTCCAAACTTGAAGACCACCTTTTCAGACCAGCCACACCCAGTCCAACAAAGGAAGGCACTTGGGGACCCACCTACTCCACTTTTCCTCTAAAGAAACCAAACAAAACCAAATAACAAAAACCAGACTTTAGGAAGCACATGCTTCTCACAGTCTTCTAGTTTGTGGAAAAATTACAGGCCAGAACACTGTAGAGGCAAGTATCATTCACCACTGTGGGGTAAACCAAACACACAACAAACTACATTAATGATGAAACTAACAGTAATTTCTAATTAAAAAGCTAGAATGACAGCCACTGGAACTCAGGAGCAGATCCGTCAACCCCAATGAAACCCCGATGACCAAGTGTCCTTCCCCTCAATGGCCAGAATTCCAGCTGCCCTTCAGTACACTGCTCAGTGGCCAAGAGTTGAGTAGCAGCTAGTCATCCATAACTACTGAATCTATTACCTTGGTAAATTCTAATCATGGACTAATTTTTGTTTACAAATACCAAATTTAAGTAACACTGAAAAGCTCACTCAGTAGTATTTTAGTAAGTGGAATTATTCTTTCTCATTTCACTTGAAAAGATAAAGTATGCTGGGAAGTGCACCACACGCCCATGAAAACTCAAGAAAGGGCTGGAAAATTTGGGTCACTTCTGGGTTCGTCCCTGATCTAGACCTACGCTAGGGAGAGGGTCCCAGCATACGGGCTGTAGAGTGTCTCCCAGGAGTCTTTGACCCTTAACACCGCCAGTTCTGTCTGTGGACCTGATTTGTAAAAGTGCAAATACCATCATGTAGGAGGTCGAAGAAACTGTTGACCTTAAAAAGGTGGGAGGAGGAGGTGTGTGGGGCTTCATATAAGGTTGGGAAACATCAGGCTAGATCTTTCTAGATGTCTAGCTCAAAACAGCCAGGAATTTGGCTACAGAGGGTTCATGGGGAATGAGACAGCAGTTGGAACAGGGTTTTCTCGAACAGCAGCAGGGCTTCTGCCTCCTGGGCTTAGCTGATGTGACCTTGGCCAAGTCTTTAATCCCTTCTGAGCCCATTTTCTCTTCCATAGAATGAGACCTATCGCCCAGGTTGTTGTGAGGACAGGAGTATATGAGGTGCTTCTCCCCTTCTCCTGGCTGTGAGCCGGAGACACACCCACACTCCCTCCCCAAACCATCTCAGCCCCTGGGCACCTACTGCAAGGATTCAGGGGCTGTGCAGAGGTGCAAAGGGGTCGTGCCTTCCTCAGACAACACATTGGCCTTGGCACCGAAGGTCAGCAGCAGCCGTACACAGTCGGACTGGGCCTGGGCACAGGCCTCATGCAAGGCGGCCCGGCCCCCAACCCTGGCGTCCAGCTCCGCTCCCTGCCGGATGAGGTGGCGGGCACAGTCAATGTAGCCTCGGGCTGCAGTGATGGTGAGGGGCACCGTCTGCTTGGTCTTGGGGGTCAATACCCAGAACCCTGGGGAGAACAGGCAGTGTTGGGGGTGATGTGAGACCAGCAGGTAGGGCAGGCGGTGGTGAACAGCTGACTCTGGCCTTCCCTCTGCACCCCTGGCTGAGCACAAATGCTGTGTCAGGCTGTACCTGTGGAGAGGGGCTCACTCAAGCCCTGATTTGGGAGTGCAAATTGGAACAGCCTTTTAGAGCAGTTTGTCTGTCTGTAACAAAACATAGTGTGTCGTTGAAAAAAATTAATTGCTCTTTAAAACCATCAGGGCAACTAAGGAGGGTGAATCCTATTAAGGAAACTTCTGGGTCTTCAAGTTGCTGATGGAGTCTTTGGCTCTTTTGGATCTGGTGTTGGGGATGGGGGTGGGGAAGGTTATGAACAGGAGGTCCTGGAGCTGAGCTTCCAAGTGGCCAACCAACAGAGCTGAAGGAGCCATGAGTTTGGAGTTCTAGGACACGCCTCGGGTAGGGACGGTGGGGGTGGAAGTGGGGGGCACAGCGGGGGGTAGAATGAGAGGTGGGGTTATAGAAAGGAAGAGTGGGGAGAGGGGTTGATCATGGGACTGATGGTGGATCCAAATTGTAGAAATGGCCACGGCTTGTTTAAAGGACATACGTGCCTAATACCCAACTGCAAGTTGTTTGCATTATGGTGAAATAAGTTCCCAGGTTTCCTAAATCTTGGGTAAAGTATGTTTTATTTATTACTAGGATTGAAATTAAGGCCAAGTTCCATTTGAAGGGTGATGGACATGCTGTGGGATGAGACAGGGATGCCCTGGGTGGAGTCACAGCTCTAACAGTTGAAGCCAAGCAGGAATTTGGAGCCTGTGGTGACTGTGAGAATATAAGCTCTCCAAGGATTTTGAACCTCCAAACCCATGGGTGGGGTTGGAGGCAATCTCCTGTCAATCTTAAGAGCAGGGCAATCTCAATTGAAGTATTTCATTTACCTGGACAAACCTTTCTGGTCAGAATAGACCCTAAGGAAATCAGCTGGCAAGTATACAAAGATGCTCATCATATGGCCGTTTAAAATAATTTTTTAAAAAGGAACCCAATTTATCCAATTGCTTTGGGGGCTAGTTACAAAAATCATGGCATACCCATACAGTAGAATTTATGCACCTGTTTAAAATATTATGTCGACTTATGGCTATTGCCATAGAAAGATATTACATGGAAAAAATCAGGTTATAAGCTAGCATATGAATTATAATTTTTTCTGTGGACGTCAAAAATATTCAAATATGTGGATATATACTCATGGAAAAAATTGAATTAGAATATAACTGTGTTCCTATGTAATTAATGTTAATACAACTTTAATTCTGATAAGACATATAAACCATTAACGATGCCTCATTTCTGTTTGGGAGGAAGCTAGTGAGAAGGGATGGGTCTAGTCTAGGTCTGGAGGGAGCCGATGGGGCTGAGACTCTCCCCCTCCCACCCCCACCTCTTCCCTCTCCCTCCTCTTCTGCCCCCACCTGGTGCTCCCTACCCTGTTCAGCCGACCAGGCCAGCTGGTTGCTCACAGTCTCCACAATCATGTTGGCGGTGTCTTCATCTTGGAACAGGGCTTGGATCTGTTGCAGGTCGCCAGAGAACAGGGCATTGTGGACCGCTGGGTCTCGGCAGGAGCGACGCGGCCTAGTGAGTCGTGCCCGGGAACTTGGGGGGCACCTTTGGCTCCGGCATTGCTGGGCTGCTGCCCGTCGCCGGTCCTCCCACTCCAGCCACTCCCGCTGCAGGCGGAGAGAGCGCAGCGTGGAGGAGGTGAAGGGGAAGGTTTCCTTTGCCATCCCGAGGGGCCCAGGGGTCTGGTCAGTGGCAGCTGGGCAGAGCCGGCTCCCCTCGGCTGACTACTACCCTTGCTCTGAGGAGCCACCCTGGCCCCTCACCCGTGACCCAGAGAGAAGAGCAGCTGAGGCTATAAATAGGCCCTTCGCTGGTCTGGTAAACACGGTTTGTCCAGAATCCTGATCCTGGTGCAGAGAAGTTATTGGGCCAACTCCCAGCCTAGGGCTAGGGCCAGCCCCTGCCCCTGCCCCTGACCCTGCTGATACCTTCCAGTTGGGCAGCTGGCCCTCAGATGAGGCCACCTCTGTACCCCAGGGTACACATCCTTCCACTTCTCTGGAGTGAGCACTTTGGGTTGGCAAGGTCCAAGGGAGATGGACAGGGCAGGGAGAAAGAGCCAGAGTGCCCCAGCTTCTCTGATGTTAGCTGGAGAGCAACCTCAGCCCAGAAATAGAGCCATTAGACCCCAGCCCCAGAAATAAGGGCATGTCCAGATAGAGTTCAAACAGCTCTTCCTGGCATCTGCAGTAATAGCAATATCTCTGCACATGTACGCACAGGGCTTTACAATATTTAAATTACTTTTAGATCCATCTTTACTCAGTGACCATACTTCCAGATAAATAGTAAACTTGGTTTTGACAAATAAATTATATGATCAAGCTAACGATCACACTTGAACACCTCTGAGAAGGGGGGTCTTAGGTCTGTTTACCAAAGAGGAAGTTAAGGCTTAACAAGGTAAACCTCGCTCAAGGTCACAGCTTGTGAGGGGTGGAGCCAGGACTAGGACCCTAACTGGTTTTAGCTAGTGTGGCCACATGAGGGTGAAGACAGTTGTGAGAGCCTCTCCCCACCCTCTAAGCAGGAGATGGTCTCTAGAAACTGCCATCAGTGAGTCTTGTTTTCCCCTCCCCCCTCTTGTCCTGTCCCAGAACCTAAAAGGGCTTTCAGGTCTGCCTGAGGGCCAAGGGCTTGACTTCAAAACTCTAGGGACGCCCTACCAGAGACCTGTAAGCCACAAACCCATTCCCTCTTTGGTGAAAGCGGCTCTGCTTCCAAGAGCCTCTAGGGGGAGGAATGAGGCCATGAAACAGCATTAGCTGGTGTGGCTGACAAGCCAGGGAAAGAGGCAGGAGGGATGCCAGCCCCTGCCTCAGAAGCTCTAACCCCGGGAGCTCAGTGTGCTGGCAGCTGGCTCCTTGGCCCCTCAGCCCCTGAGGGTTGGCCGAGGCCCATCCTGCCTTGGCTGCAGGCTCCCCCAACACTGCGGGCTCCTCTGCCCCTGCACTTCCTCCCTGCCCTGGCTCTGCAGCAGCCCCTGCTCAGCTACCTCTGACTTCTTCCTCTCCCTGGTCCCCTCATACACACAAGTTCCAGCTCCCGTTGTCACATTTTCAGTCACCATGGCCTTTAACCTGGACCAGCGCAACCTCCTACCTGGTGTTCCTTCCTCTGGCCACAAGCCCTCTGCTCCACTGCCTAAGTGGAATGATCTGACTAAAACGGTTAATTCCTACCGTGTTTCCCCGAAAATAAGACCGGGTCTTATATTAATTTTTGCTCCAAAAGACACATTAGGGCTTGTGTTCAGGGCATGTCCTCCTGAAAAATCATGCTAGGGCTTCTTTTCAGGGTGTCTTATTTTCGGGGAGACACGGTAGCTTGAAAACTTCTGTTGACTCTGACACCTGCCCTCTCCAACCAAGTCCCCGTTCCTTGGCTTGGCCTCACGTCACAGCATTCTCATCATGGGTCCTCACGCTTCCCCGCCATTCCCTCCTGACTCATTCCTCAAAGTCCACCTCAAAGGTCACCTGCTCTGGGAGACATCCCTGCAGCAGCCCAGGTCCCCCTGTCGTCCGGTGTCAGCCACACCCAATCCGTGCCCTTTGTAAAGCACTTCTCCCAGTGTACTGGACCCAACAGTCGGCTGTGGGGATGTGGGCTCCGAGGAGGCTCTAAATTTGTTCAGTTGGGTTTCTGGCACACAGTAGGTCTTGACATGGTGTTTAGGAACACTTGGCGCCTAGTAGGCTGGCCTCTTATGTGTAGTGCATTGACTGAGGGCCCGTCCTCTGCCAGAGCAAACACTTGGTTTGACCGAGTGGGTGGCAGCAGCCTGGGCTGCTTCCGGCACTGCCCTTCCCCTGCTGTTCACCCACTGTGGCCCCAGCTGCTTGGTGGTATTCCAGGGTGGGGGATCCCAGAGGAGGAATGAGATCATGCACAACGAGGGCTTGGAGATCCTCAGAGAAAGGCGCCTCTATAAATGCAGCTGTGATTAACCCTGTTGGAACCCATTCAGTGTTTTAATTGCCCCGCCAACGGCTTGGCTGAGCACCCACAGCTGGGTTCCCAGGGTTAGGAGCTGGCAAGGCCCGGTGGGGGCCAAGACAAGGTAGGCGTCCCCCACCTCCGAGGCACACAATAGTGTTGGCCCGTGGGCCCAGCCTCTCTGCAGCCTTCTTTACACACAGGCCTAAAGGTGCTTGACTACAGCTCAGTCCCGAGAGAGACCATGTGTTCTGTTTCCTGTCCTTAGCCTTAACTTCCTGAGGGCAGAAAACCGTCCTTAGCATTAACTTCCTGAGGCCTTTACTTCAACCCACACGAGCCCATAGGGAGCCCAGGTCTACTGGCAGGAGCAGTGCCAGGTGAGTGGACACCCAGCCTGCCTTCTTGGAGCTCAGAACCTGTGGAGCAATGAAGTACACAAGAACCCAGGGTACTGGTCAGGACCAACCAGGGTCCTGTGCAGCAGCACAGGGCTCCAGGGTGTTGAGGGGGAAAGGGCACTGCACGCCAGGGACATGGGTGGTTTATGTATAGGAAGACCGCATGGCCCAGGCAGTGTTGGGGAGTCAGCAGTGGGTAGAAGAGAAAGAAGTGCATGGTCTGCTCAGTTTAGAAGACCAAATGGGAGTGTGAAGGGGCAAGGGTGTTGATGAATTAGCCCCTTCTTGCTCCTGGGCTTGGAACACAGCTTTCTAGAACAGGGCCCCACTGCAACGAGCAGCCAGCTGAGCATGGAGTTCTGAAAGCACTTGCTCACTTCAGCCTTGAGATTGGGATCCATGGGGTCATCCTCTTTGGGAAAAGGGAGATGAATGCTTCCGCGAGTACAAAGCCCGTGGGAGCCCCCCCCCCCCTTCCCCGACGCTGCTGCTTATTGAAGACAGGCTGAGGCAGGGGAGGCTGGTGGTCAAACTGGGGTCGTTAACCCACATACCCCTCATCCATGAGTTGGGAGAAACTTCCTTTCTTCCCACAGTTCCAGAAAACAAAAACAAAGTTGCCAACTTGGTGTAATTAAACCTTTTACACCTCACCCATGCCCCTTGTCCAACTGTGGTTTGAAAAGTGGTACAGAGAAGCAACAGTTGTCGCTTGGCATCAAAATAAATAAAGTAGTATTGGATTAGAACCCAAAGCATAAAATAAATACCCATGAGTCCATACTGACATAAATGAATGACTGAATTTAAAAAAACGAGGGAGAACAGACCAATCTCCCATGCAGAAGAATTCCAAATAATCTATGTGGATATTCTGCCCTGCAGGAGGTGGAACATAGCTCATGCCTTACGTGTGGGCTACACAGTGACTTCCGTACAAAGAGGACAGTAGGGAAAGGGAGGGGGAAAAAGAGTAACTTTACAGTGGAAGAACCTGACAAACCCGACCTCAGCCAGGTGATCAAGGTCATCAATGTCATGTCGATAGCACCTTACCTCTGGGGCCTTCCTCCCAAAACACATAATCATGAAAAACATCAGACAAATTCCAATAGAGGGGCATCCTACAACATGCCTGAGCCGTACTCCTCAAAGTTGCCAAGGTCATAAAATACAAGGAAAGTCTGACACATGGCCACAGCCAAGAGGAGCCTAAAGAGACATGATCACTAAACGGAACATGGGATCCTGGAACAGAGAAAGGACATCGGGGGAAAACTTAGTAAATCTGAAGAAAGTATAGTGTTCAGTTAATATTAATATATCAGTACTGGTTCTCTAATTGTGACAAAGTTACCATACTGACGTAAGATGGTAATAATAGTGAAAGCCGAATGTGGGGTATTATGGGAACTCTCTGTAATAGCTTCGTAATAATTCTGTAAATCTGAGACTGTCTAAAAGGAAAAGTTGAAAGAGAAGGGGGAAGCAGGGAGGGAGAGAGAGACAGACAGACAGAGAGAGAATGAATGAATGAGAATGAGTAGCTTGGCTCTGCTCTGGTCAAAGCACCACTGGCAGGGCATATAGGATAAGCAGCAGCGAGGGTGAAAAGGAGAAGGAGGCAGTGAAGCAAGTGGCTGCTTTATTTTAGAACAAAGTAGCACAGCCGCTCCCCTGCCCCTGCACTTGGGAACCTTGGATACAGCTGAGCTGGGCAGCTACAGGCCTCAAGAGACAAAGCAGAGGCAAGTCTGAGTGTGTTCCTTCCCTGCCCAGGGGAACAGGTTACCACTGCTGTGGTGTGGCTCCTCTAGGACCCTCAACTGTCCAGGAACTAGGGAGTACAGGAACCAGGCCCAACATCCTCTAAAGTCAAGCTGAGATGAGAGAGTGACACACTTTCCCTGTCACAGGAGAAGGAACGATGCACCCCGGGGCTTAGCAGGGCAGGAGGGCCAGTCCTGGGCTGAATTCTGGTGTGCCAAACATGATCCAAAGTGACGACAGTGCAGACCCCGAGGGACAAGGCCGCTCTCAAGGAAAGCGACCAGGGCGCAGGCAGCCACAGCAGTCCAGAGCTTTGCCTGTTCTCCAGTCATGTTGGTCTTCCTTTCTCCCTTGGCTATGATCGCACACAACCTGACCTCACTTGGGGGCTCAGAGACTGCCTGCTCATGGCGGGTGCCCTGCCTTGGGGTAGTCCCAGCTGCTGATCCCGCAGAAGAAGTCCTCAGGGAGCTCACTCAGGAGTCCATCCAGGTCATCTGCAGGGAAGAACAGACGGTGAGTAGATTGAGTGACAACATTACGGCTCCACATGACTCCAGTCCAAGGCTCCTGCCTTTTTGGAAGGCCTGGTCCCGGCTGCACAGTCAGGAGGTGGCTCTCCCTGGGCACTAGTGCCCGAGCCAGTGGGCCTGACCTCTACCTTCCCTCTGCTCCCCACATACCCACACATAAAAGGTAGGGGCAGAATGCCTGGGCCGTTCCGCTGAGAGAGAGACTCCCCTTAGGCCTCAGTGGTCCTTCTCCTTCCATCCAGAGGCACAGTGCCTGAGCAGAAAGGCTGCAGGAGTCCCCTGGGGCAACCCTCTTATTGGACAGTGGGAGAAATAGGCTGGGGAAAGCCGTTAGATGCGTTCACAATCACACAGTGCATTAATCTGGTTTCTCATCTGAAGAGGGGGAGAAAACATCATCCTTTTCCCCAAAGTCCCTCCGTGGGTGTAGGGAATGAAGGTAACTGCTCCTGACTGCGGTTCTCAGATGGGTGCTCATGTCTGAGTATTTGGAAACCAGGCTGACCTCAGTAATCCCTGTTGCTCCGATTACTGTTAACAACAGCAGCTAACGCTTACTGAGTGCTTGCTCTGTGCCAGGCACAGGGCCACACGTTACACTCATCACTTCCTTTACATCTCAGAGCCCCTTCACAGAGCATGTCGTGGGAATTGCTGTTACAATCCCCACTTTACCCCAAAAGAACAGAGTTTAAAGAGGTCAAACCACTTGGCCAGGGTGACCACACCTAGGCTCCGTCCGATGCCAGATTCCAACTAGAAAACTCTCACTTAATGGATGGGACCAGGCAGCCAGCCATAGGAGTAAGTCAGGCTGGAAAGTACACCTGCAGAGCCTAGCTCCCAGTCTGGCAAAGAACACTCAATAAACACTGCTGCTGGAAGGAAAGCAGTTGGTTTCGGGGTACTCAACATTTAATTAGCTGACCAGCACTGTTCCAGGGAAGTAGGACTGGAATTTGATTATAACAAAAAAAAGTTGCCCCTCACTAGCTGCGCTGTGACTATTTGGAGAAACATTATGTTAAATGAAGGGAAACGAGCTGTCGGGAAACTGGGACTCAGGGTAAGAATTAGTATTTGTGTCTCTAAGCCCTGTCTAGCCACCACGAGCAGCGGCCTGCATGGCAGATATAGCCCTACAGCGGAGACGTGACCCCAGCCACAGTAGTCTGCAGGCCTCTCCTCACTCTTACTCCCTGACTGCCAGCCACCTTGTCATCAAGTTTACTTACAAGGAAAGAGTGCAAGGTTCCAGAGAAGATTTCAGCATAAGGGGGAGATACTTTTTCATAGGATATAAATAAATGGGTTTTGTTTTTCAGCCTTGGTCTACTGTGAATTTGATTAATGTGGACAGGGTTGAACTTGTGGAATGAAAAAGCCAAGGACCAGATGTGGACTGTGTTGGTTTCACCTGGGTGACGCTGTCTTCTGAGCGACAGGTTGGCCTTCCCCTACGAGGTCTGTATTTGGGCCTCTCAGGTCTGTACCCTGGTCCCATCCTAACCACATGGATGTTTGACGCCTCAGTTCTGCCTGGAGGGCCCCCGAGCTCAGTCAGGATAGGGAAATCTGCCTCTGTGGTCTGGACATCAGCCCACAGGAGACTCATGGTGTAGCACAAAGATGGTGCCAGCCCGCCTCCTCCTTGTGGCTAAAGCACATGGCCTGGCAATGGGGGAGACCAGTGAATCGTGCTCTATTTGCTTCATGTGGCCCCTATCACACTACACTATTAATTAGTCTGCGGCCTGCAGCCTTGCCAGAGAAGACGCCACATCTGATTTCTGTAAGATTCCAGAAGCGCCAGACTCACAGAAGGAGGAAGATGTAGCCAGAAGAATCTGGCGAAGCTATTCAAAGGGAAACAGGAGAACCTCTTCTGCTCCTGTGTGGGCCGACTGCCGTACCTGCTTCTGGGACTTCTTCCTCAGGGGATGCTCCTGCCTCTGGGTGCTGTGCTGTGCTGAGGCCTTTCTCAGGCTTCCCAGGCTCATGCTGGAGGCTGCCGTGAAAGCTTCCTGGATCCTGGAGACAGAGGATCCCGTTACCAATGCTTATGCCCCTGAAACCCCTCTGGACGGTACTGTCACCACCCCGACAACCTCAAAGGAATAGATGGAGGCTCAGAGAAGATACGATGGAGGAGTGTGGCGGGGGCCAGTCACCCAGGCCCACGCCGAGGGGAGGGAGCTGAAAGGCCAGGCACCCAGAAGAGCAGATAATTAGAAACACAAAACAGAAACAAAACAACCCTTGTGGCTGACTTTCTTTCCTGATTCTGTGGATATGTGATGTTTTAGGGAGTCAATATAACTGGAGCAGAGGGAAGAGGCCATTCGGAAACACACTGAGGAGTTAGCCTGGGATTAAAAATTAGCTGTTACCAGTCCCCAAACTAACTAACATACGGACAGGTAATTAAAATTAGTAACTAAACCATTAACCATGGTTAACCCTGGGGAATGGGAGTACAGAGGTAAGTTTCATGTTTTGCTTTATACTGTGCCATTTCAGTTTTTTTCAGTGAGTATGGATGACTTGAAATTTAAAAGAAAAATAAAGATGATATTTTTGAAGTGGAGTGCTTTTGAGAGAATGTGGATGGTTAAGGGGAAAGATGGGGGAAATGGAAGTAGTAAGTTAGAGCTAAAGGTGTAATTTTACTAGAAGTTATTGAGTCTAACCCACTCGTTTTACAGATAAAGCAACATCAGGGGAGGAGACAGGACTTGTCCAAAGTCACATTACAAATTACTAAGGTCTCCTGACCCCCGGGTCAGACCATGACAACAGTGCAGGATCCCAGGAAAGGTGGGGGTGGCCACAGAAAGGACACTGTGTGCCAAGTCAAGGCCAGGCTCTGCTCTCTCACCCTGGAGCAGAGCTGCCTGGAAGCCCAGTCTGCCTCACTTTCCAAAGGGGGTATCCTCACCTGAGTTCTGTGAGGGTGCCCCCTCCCCTAGCAGAGCTGGAGGCCAGGAGGGAAGACACAGAGCAAATGCTGGCTCACCTGACAGGCCTTTTGTAACTCACCTGTTCTCTGCATGACCACCTGTAGCAGATCTGACCCTCAGTCACTTACTGAGGACCCCCCCCCGCAGTGGACCCTCAATTTGGTTAGTTCTCAAATGACTCCTACCCTCTCCGATGCTCAAGCCTGCCATCAGACACTCAGGGATTATCAAGAAGCCAGCTGTTCCTCTAGGTCCTATTACTGTGCCATCTGGCAGGTGGCTGGACCAGGGACAGGAGGAGACGGCCCTGCCCCCAAAGGCATCTCTTCAGCTCAGGTCAACTGCCCCTTTTATACCTCTGCTCCTCGGGGTGGGGGAAGGGAAGAAACCAAAAGATTCAGGCAGAAAGTGGCTTTACCAGTCCCCATTCCATCCTGCTCCTCTTACCTTGGGAAAGGGTTGACATGGCTTGAGGACGTTCCCATCCCCAGAATCTGGGCTGTAAATATGGACCAGGTTGTTGGGCGTCACGTTGAGGTAGTGGTTTCGGAGTGAAGGAGAAAACACTCCAATCTAGAGTCGAGGAAGGGGAAGGTCAGTGCACTGACGGAGCACTAGGTGCTGTCAGATCGCCACCTGGCCCCTGCCTGCCTCTCCGTTGGTGGCCTCTGTACCAGGGTCACACAAATCACTCCTGCCCCAGCCCTGGCACCAGAGCAGAACCAGTTACCCTTCCCTCCTTCCCGCACAGCACAACGCCCCATAACCATTCACTCCCGAAGACTGGGTGTCAGGCCTTTACCCAGCTCCAGTAAGCTGGGCTCCAGCACCAGCCCAACCACTCTTTGCCAGGGCACTGGGAGGGAAGGGAGCAACACAGACAACTCGGGGGGGGCCTCCTCCAGGGCAGGAGGGTAAAGAGAAGCTCCCCATACCTGCTTTAGCAGCAGCACTGAGCCAGGCTTCAGCTCATTCTGGCGTGTCTCGAGCAGCAACCTATGCACCGTGCCCTGCATCTCTCCTGCAAATACCACATGGCCTATCAGTCTCAGGGTCAAGGGCAGCACAGTGACTGGTTTGGGCCCTGGCTAGAATCAAGGGAAACGGGCTGCTCACTGCCTCAATTTTTCCATCTGCAAATGGAGAGCGTGACGCCTCCTCACCTCCTGACCTGAATGAAGGCCACTCATCAGATACTCCCAGGACATAATTCCTCACCCGTGGGGTCCTTGAAAACTACACTGGCGTCCATTGCGCTCCGAGTCAGGGACTTGATCATCACTGCCATGTTGGGGACCTTGTTCCTGGGAAGCTGCTTCAGGGCTGCCTGTTTACAAGGAGAGGCATTTGCTGAGCCAGCCATGTCTGGCCTGTTAGGTTCCCAGGTGGGCCAGGGCAAATCAGGGGGGACGGACGGTGGGAGGGGGGGGCAGAGTACAGGTGTGGTGATGACCTTCCTTTGTGGAGATCAAAGAGGCAGTTTAAAGGGCTCATCCCATCTCCCTTCGGCAACCCTTCATTTCTCTCCCCGTCTCCTTTCTTTTCTATGTATTTACATAGAGCTCCATCGTGGCAGGCCATGGGCAGGGATATGGGCTAACATGTACTAACACGTGTCTGCAATCGATCCTTGACCTCTGGGGAACTCGAAGGGTAGCAGGGTGCTTACCCCACCCCATCCAGAACCTGGATGTGCAGAGACATGCCCGTAACCCACTCTCTCCTTCTGCCTGTGCCCAATACTGTGGATGGTAGTGAAAAGGCAGGTGAGTGAAAAGGGATTTCATACTGCTGCTCAGAACAGGCCTGGGGTAAGAGGGAGCAAACAGAAGCCCCTTTCCTAAGGTGGAGGAAGGCAGTAGGTTAGTGAAAGGGATAATGATCTTTCCTTCGGGTCTCAGCATCCAGGACCCTTACCTTCCGCAGCACCATGACAATGCTGTAGCTAGAGAGGAAGCAGGTGGGGTCTCTCTCATCCAGGCCCAGAGCAGATTTCATGGTCAGCCAAGGGCCTCGCCCAAAATCCTCCTCCACCAATGCCTGGGAACTTGTAACAATCTGGCACCACAAAGCAGAGGGGGAGCCTGTATTAATGGGTCCACCTTGCTACAGACCTCAACTGAGACAGGATGGAGAGGTGGGAGAGAAAGGACAAGTTCCCTATAGCACGGCTGCCAGTTTCTCCTTTCATTTATCTCCAAGGTCAGAAAACAGTATGTGAAATCTGGCACATATCACATCTTTCACTTAGCAGCAACAGCAAAGATACTCTTTATTTTCTTGTATTTTAAATCAGGTCCTGACTTTAATTATATTGAAGCAAAAGACAATCCATGCTTATCTCTTGTATTAGACTTGAAAAGCTTTGGGGGGGCCGGCCCAGTGGCTCAGGAGGTTAGAGCTCCGTGCTCCTAACTCCGAAGGCTGCTGGTTCGATTCCCACATGGGCCAGTGGGCTCTCAACCACAAGGTTGCCAGTTTGATTCCTCGAATCCCTCAAGGGATGGTGGGCTGTGCCCCCTGCAACTAAGATTGAATATGGCACCTTGAGCTGAGCTGCCGCTGAGCTCCCAGATGGCTCAGTTGGTTGGAGCGCGTCCTCTCAACCACAAGGTTGCCGGTTCGACTCCCGCAAGGGATGGTGGGCTGCACCCTCTGCAACTAGCAACGGCAACTGGACCTGGAGCTGAGCTGCGCCCTCCACAACTAAGACTGAAAGGACAACAACTTGAAGCTGAATGGCATCCTCCACAACTAAGATTGAAAAGACAACAACTTGACTTGGAATAAAAATCCTGGAAGTACACACTGTTCCCCAATAAAGTCCTGTTCCCCTTCTCCAATAAAATCTTTAAAAAAAAAAAAAAAGAAAAGATTTTGGGGGCCAATTCGGTGACTCAGGTGGTTGGAGCGCCGAGCTCCCTATGTCGAGGTCACTGGTTCGATTCCCACATGGGCCAGTGAGCTGTGCCCTCTACAGCTAATATTATGAACAACGGCTCTCCTTGGAGCTGGGCTGCCGTGGGCTGCCGTGGGCTGCCGTGGGCTGCCGTGGGCTACCGTGTGCTGCCACGAGCAGCCAGCAGCCGGCAAGAGCTGCCATGAGCTGCTGAGAGCGGCCAACCAACTGCCTCAGCCGGGGGTAGCGCAAGGCTTATAATACTGCATGGGCCAAGGAGCTGTGTCCTACACAACTAGACTGAGAAACAACAGCTTGAACAGGAGAGGCGGGGGGGAGGCGAAAAAAGGGGAGGAAAAAAAGTTTTGGGGTTAGGATGCCCCCACATACATTGATAGGCTTCCAGAGTGCCTGAGCCATTTTGAAACTAGTCATATTTTATTTGAGATGCCTCTGGCTTTAACCATTAACCTTCTTATATTAGAAAATGCTCTAATTCAGATGAGTATTTACTGCTTTGATCTCAAATGGACTGGTGGATCTGTGGAGCTGCAGCAAAGACAAAAACTGCTAGAGAGAATTAAAAGTAAAAGGGGATCTCAGGGCAGAGCAGGTGAACCAGAATGCCAGGAAAGAGGGGGGTTGGGTTTCACCCACCGAAAGGGAACCCACTAGAGGCAAGTTGAAGGCAGATCCTTCCCAGCTTAATTCCCAGAAATCTGAAAGGAAGGGTTCCTGAGATACAATTTCCTAAGACTTATTCCACTCTCCTCCTGAGGAAAGATGGAATCAGTTGGGCCTTTCTTTCTTAGATGGGAAAGAAGGCTGGACCCATGGCATTGTTAACGCCTAGTTGGCATCAGAATAGCCTTCACTTTACACCAGTAAAATTGCCACCTCCCCAAACTGCCTTACCCAAATACCCTTTGGTGAGTGACCCCAGGGAACAGACCTAGCAGCATCAACTCTGGTTCTCAACTCTGGTTCTCAACTCCAATTCTCAACTCCTAAAACATGCAGGGATGTCTCTCACTCTTTAATGATGCCAGGAAGATAACATTTGCTCAGAATTAGTTACCTCTGTCTGGAATTTAGCCAGAGCACCATGAGTCGGAGTCTGGGGCGTGGAAACCATGATCTCCTCCAGATTTTTCCCACTGTGCTACAAAGGGAGAGGGAGAGAGGAGAAGGCGAGAGCAAGCTCAGCAGCTGTTATGTACAAGTGCAGCTTCTTGTATGGGTTACATAATGAGTTAGGAAACTATCAGAACAATTAACACATATTACATCTCTCCTAACGAAATCTCAGGAGCCTCGTTGGCAGCTCAAAAAAGACACTTTGGGAATGTGAGGAAGCTGGAGATGGCCCAGGAGCAAAACCCAGGGCTTCCTGAAGGGGCAATGACCTGAATAGAGAGGCCTGCAATATGAGAAGGGACAGCTTTCCACACGCCCTTTCTCAGGGCCCTAACCCTGCCCTATAGAGATCCAGCCCCGGTGGAAGGCAGATGGCCTCCTAGGATTTCTCTTCAAGTCCTAGGGAAGAGCAACTAACAGGCAGAAACTGCTTCAAACACCTTTAAAATGCGAGGATAGGGGAGCACCTACCAAAACCAGACCAGATCCTCAAAGTCCAGGGATCTGGGATCTGATCCAAGACTAGTTTGATGGATCCTGTCCTTCCACCACTGCTGAAATCTGACCTCTCAGCACAGCCCCAGCTTCCCCACGTGACCCACACATTAGCCACAGTGAACTGTGCTGTGGCTCTCCGGGAGCAGTCTGCTTTTATACCTCTGTGCCTCTGCACTCCCTCTTCCGTCTCCCTACTGCTGAAATGTCCTTCAGAACCCAGCCTTCCAACACACACACCTGTCAACGCATACTCAGCCATTCAAAGCCCACGCAGCAAGCCCAAGGAGCCCACTGTCTCCCAGCCCCCACGGAATGACCTCTGCTCACACTATGCGTTTTATGTATAATTGTTTGTTCGCATCTGCTTCTTCTATTACACTGTTAGCTCCTTAGGACAGGAACGATTTCTATTTTAATCTCTGTATTCTCAGTTCCAAGCAAATTGCCCAACACATGTAAGTCCTTAGCAAATATAAGTGAGTGAATCTTCCGACCCCCGTGCTAGCAAACAGTAGGTGCTCAACAAACATGAAAATTGTGCAGTTCTTAGAGCCTTAAGCACCCCTCTCACGTGTGGTTTTTCAAGCATGCAATTCTTCCCTCCCACTTCTTTTGATTCTTCCATAGCTTTGAAGACCCTCCCCTTCTGCACTTCCTTCCTTTACTCCCTCCAAGAGTGAAGATATTCTGGGACTGGACAGTGCTGCGACTCTGTTTCTCTCCTTCACCCCTCAATGTCCTGGATGGCTCTGGCTACTTCCAGAGAGACGCTGTCACTCACCTGGTGAGGAAGGATCCCTGCTGGGCCAGGGAAGCGGCGTGTTTTGGCTTGGGTGGCAGTTCGAGTGGGCTGCTGCGGTGTCCGGTTGGCAGCAGTGACCAGCTGCACCAGGTGGTTGGTGACTACGGGTGTCTGCAGAGCTGCTTGGGAAACCAGAGAGGAATGGGGGCCCTTTGGGGTGATGATAGGTGATTCGACAGAAGACATTGGAGCTTGAGGCTGTAAAGGCCCCCGAGGGAAAAATCCAGAGACAGTCCTTGAAGGAGTAGAACAGTTTGAGTTGGGAGTTCGTGGTCCGTGGAAACGAGATTTGCCACTCAAGCAGGCATTTGGAGATTGGAATGGCTGACTGGGGCCATGATTTTGAGTTCTCTGAATAGGGCTGCCAGTAGCTTGGAGAGGCTGGAGTGCTCGAAGAGGGGGACCTTTGGGAGAGACTTCCCATTGGGGTTGCTGAGCGGGAACTGCTGAGGCAGTTGGAATAGGAAGGTTACCCGTGGCACCAGGTCTCAAATGGGGCTGTGGAGTCCCCCCCACTGTGGAGTGGACAACAGAATCTAGAGCCTGATTCTGTTCAGGAACTGACATGATACTAGTTATGTGGGGGGGAGGCATGGGCCCCTTTTGGCAAGATCTGCTCAGATCAGCTACCCGAGCCTTTTTAGCCAATATTGAGTCTTCCCGCTGTAAGGTGGGCAGAATTCCTGTGGCCACACTGCCAACTCCAGGTTCCAGCTCCATGCCAGGCCCTTCCAGCTCCATGCTTGCCAGGACCTTATCAAATTCATCTTGTTCAGGTCCCTCAAAGCCACCAATCACCTGCTGTTGGCTCTCGAAGGTAAGCAGGGGGTGGGAGGACAGGGGTCTTGCTGGCTCTCTGAGCACCTCTGTCAGCATCACTCTTCTGCTGGAAGTTGAGACAGGCTTTAGGGAGGTGGTTCCTGTGGAAGGTGGACACCTGACAGCCCTGAGCATGCTGGAGGTAGGAAGGCGGAGTCCCAGGGCTGGTAGGCCCGAAGCCTCTGAAGGAGCAGTGGGGCCTGATGGCAGATGCCTGGAAGATTGTGCCTGCACGGTCTCTTGTGGCCTAGAAGACACAGGCCTGAGGCCTCCAGCATTCATAGGCTGTGAGCCTGCAAACTGGTTCTCTGCGTCCTCCACAGCAGACAAGAAATCCTACAAAGAAGCAGAGACTGTGCATCATGGCATCTGGAAATCAAGAAATACACTGCTTTTATTGTTTCAGGCATGTGGTGTGTATGTATGTGCAGATATACATAAGCAAGAAACCAAGGCATGAAAGGCAATGGTGGAATTTCTCATCACCTTTGACCTTGCCCATGAGCCCACCCAGGCTTCTACCAGAAACATTCACAGGTGAAGTCTTCAGGTAGCTTCTCTCTCTTTCTTCAATCTCAGGTGTGTGTGGTGGGGGTGGGCAGTGGTGGTAGTGGGGGAAACAGCAGGAGAAGCAAATGTACCAAGACACACCAGGGAGTCAAACAAATCATCTAAGATCACGAGAAAACTAGCTTTCTGGTATCCAGCCTGTGCACTAGGGATCTGTCCAGCCGGTCACGCTGCTTGTCCTCAGCCCATTCCTCACCCCCGCCACACACACACTCGCATGCATGCACCTGTGTGTGCGGCCTTCAGTAAGCCAGAGAGGCCTAGTAGGCAAAACTTAAATATAGCTTTTCAGGGAAGTTAAATTAAGTATGGATTCCAGTTGGGAAGCAAAGTGAAACTGACACCTTCAAGAGCAACAGACCTGTTCTGAGGATGATTTTGAGTTAGAACCACTGATTTAACTGACAGGAAGGTGCCCTCCCCCCTGCACGCCCTGCTGCCGTACTGGATTGTCTGGGTTAGAGAAACGTTTTTTCCTGCTTTGTGTATTATCAGGAGAATAGCATATTCCAGCATAACTACATTAGAATATAATAATAATAATAATAATATCAGAATTACTACAGCATAAAATCCTGATGACCCTGGGAGTTGATGGATTCCTTTTCTCAGGAAGAGCTCACTCTCAGACATGATGTCATTTGCCCTGGGAAGGGGGAAAGGGACTGGTCATGGAACAGAAACTTGAGCTGTCAGACTCCTTTACTCTTAATTTCATTACCAGCCTAGCGGTCCTACCATCACCTGGTAAGACCCAAGAGGGTCACTGAACAGTCACTTTTTCAGATTGTAATCACACATCTCCAAAGCTGAAAGACAAAGACACATCTCTTTGACAAAGCTGGCAGTTTTGAATTATTTGTAAAAACGACAATCAAATCCCCAAGTGACAACAAAAACATCTAACATTTGAAACCTCACTGGGTGCCAGATACCATGTAAACATTTTACCAGAATTCTCGCAATAGCCCTATGAATAAGTGGTGTTATTATTCCTGTCTTATGAATGTAGAAACCGAGACTCAGAGAGCTTAAGTAACTTCACAGAACCAGGACTAGAACCCTTATGTGCCCTTGTCACTATGTCCTAGGGCCTCAATGAATGAGACAAGCCAGAGACTCATTTTTAAGACGTCTGAGGAAGGCCATTTCCCCCCTTCAAACCTCAGGTTCCAAAAGCCTCAAGGGAACAGGAGTCTGGGGCTGGGGCTGCCAGACGGGTCCCTAATGCAGCATTCACACTCGGCACCAATTAGGCATCTGGACAAATTTTAAAATGTGATATTGAAAGCCAAGCACTGGGAGAGAAAAAGTAGGTTTAGGTTTGAATGGCTTGTCATCAACAGAGCAATTTTATTCTATAAATGTAGTTTAGTAGTTGCCATGTATGTTAGATTGGTGTCAGGGGGCCAAGACCTCATCCCGTATGTTGGTGCTGTAGTCTTAAGAAGGTTCTTTACCTTTTTGGGCTTTATGAACCTAAATCCTATCTTTTTCTGAAAAGGATTTGAGGTCACAATCCGGGACCTCCCAGATGAAACAATAGCTATTAGATTTAAGAGAACTGTGGAGATCTCTAGTTCAGTGGCCTCCGGCTGCCCCCAGAGGTTAGAAATACCCTTGCCTGGGCCCATCACCAGAAATTCTGATTTAATTGGTATGTGGTAGGACCTCAACAGGAGTGATTCTAATGTACCAGCTTCAGATCTAATCTAATCCCTCATTTTCTGACGAAAGAGAAGGGAAAAGCATTTGAGGCAGAAGAATGCCCCTCATACTGCAGAAGATAAAAATGGAAGGCCAGAGAATGAAGTCATTTGCCCTGGCTCACGTAACCAGTTGGTGACCCCAGGCCTCTTGCCATCCAATTACTGTGCTGTCTCTGGCTCTCCATAAACTTTCTTCCCACCTCAAGTGTGTCATCAAGAAGGTGATTCAAATCATCCACACTACACAGCTTCCAGGCAAGGGCCCTTATAATTTAAAGGTATGACAATCAGGCAGCTCGTCTCGCTGGCTTTTTATTTGTTTCTAAGACAGTTAAGTAGGTTGTTTACATTTCTCATCACTTCTCAGCCTCTCACAGACAAAAAAGATGTACATATCAAGTAAAAGGAGATGTGCAGACTACTCCACAATGTTCCTGTCCTGGGTATTTACATCTTAAGACCTCCTCTGATCATCAACACCTCCTTACCTCATCTTCAAACTCCTCTTCCACAGCAAATAGCTTCTGCAAACTGCATGCCTGAAAGGAAAACAAAGCAATCTAGGTTGGAGGAGAAATACTGTTTGCAAGTACATTCTGTCCTCACTCTGCTTCTTCCCAATTCTAACAAGACCATCAGGTGTACTGTTTTTGGTTTGTTTGTTTTGCTAGTGTTGGGGGAGGAATAAGGGATGAGAGAAGAGATGGGATTTACTTAAAGACTTAGATGATTGAATCCCGTCTCGTAAAATAATCCACTGAGATCTGCCTGTATTAATCGTGGAAGAGGGGGTAGGAGGCAAAGGGAAGGCTGCCAAAGGGAGCATGAGTTATTCTTTAAACTCAGCGCTGTGCACATGGGCCTAGGGATTTTGCAACATCCAAAGGTCTGGCCTGAGGAACCTTTGTCAGACATAAGACAGGACCATAAATCCAAGCATGCCCAGCACAGTGGGCTTGTTTCTAAAGGCAAGCCAGTGGTTTTCTTCTATCTAATGCCATGTCCAAAGGCTAGGGTCCCAGGAAGGTGAAATGCCCCAATCCACAGTTCTTTCTTTCTAGGCAGCAGGGCTGCCGTGGCCAGCTCTTGGATGTGTGTCACACTCAGAGCCAAGGGCTGTGCCTAACCCCAGATGCCAGAGCAGCAAGAGCTACAGTTAGGACACCTACGCCTAAGTGTCCAAGGCTCAGAGTGGACGGGTTGCGGGGCAGGCGGAGGCCTCAGAGGCGTGACGTTTGAGCCGCACGCCCCTGATAGGATGAACAGGAGTTCTCCAAGAAGGGATGGAAGGTAACAGGAAGAAAACAGGCCCGGAAGGCGGTGGGTGGAGAAAGCCTTCCCAGGGTCTCCGGGTGCGTCCATGCCAAGCCCTGACTCGAGCCCAGGTCTCCCACCTCTCACGTAGACCCTGACCAGGCCCTGCAACTCGCACGGGTGAGGGGCTGGAACCCGGAAGGCAGTTAGCCGACCCCGGGGCCTGAAGGCCCGGCGGCCCTGGGCGCGGCATTACCATGGCGACGGCTGGTGGGCTCCAGCCAAAGGGTTAGCCGGTCAAGCCCCAACTTAAGGGGTCGCCGGGGCCTCGGACTTGGCCTGGAACGGGAGGGTCGGAGTCCGGGCGACGTTGTCTCTGGGGCGAGGTCGAAGAGGTCTCTGCGAGCCGGGCGGAGGCCCCGGGAGGGTCGCCGGGAAGCCGAGGGCCCGTGCCCTAGGCCGCATTCGAAGTCGCCGCCACTCCAGCTTCTCCGCCCTCTTAAAGGTGCGGGCCCATTTCTATCCCTCCGACACAAAGGCCCTTCATCCTCCAGTCTTCCGCCCCGGCCTTAAAGGGAAACGGATGGGCTCTCGGTCGCCCCCCAGCGGCCCCTTGGCCCGGGTCGACTGGTTCAACACGCGTTCCGGTGAGACCCAGGTTGGCAAACTTGGGCTCGTTAGGCCCAACGACGCCCATCCTCCTCTGTTGTGGTAAGCACACTAGGGATTAGGTACTTGAACGTGACTCTCATTCACACCACAATCCACCCCGTTGGTTTGTCTGTCTGTTCATCTATTTATCCATCAATCCATCCATCTATCCTTGCAACATATTTAAGCAAAGATGTTATCGGTCTGGCTCTTCATCCTTCATGTTTCAGGTTAGATCTCAGATCTTCCCTGTCACCCATTCTCTCAAATAACATGCCTCCTCTATCACAACTATTTTCTTCTCAGCAGTTTTCATAATTTATAATTGTCATGGTTTACATCTTTATTGTGTGCCTTTCTAACTAGAATCTGAGCTCCCTGAAGGCAGGGACCTTGTCTAGCTTGTTCAACCTTGTATCCCCAGCACTTAGCACAATGCACAATAGAGCTTATTGAATAACACAACGGCTACCTTGTATCGTGCACTGTGATTGACACTGGGGATAGAGAAATGAATGACTCCTTGTGCCCTCAAGTTCACAAACAAGTCAGGGAGACACTGATCAAAAGATAGAGTCCAGGAGAGTTGTGTAGAGAGATAGAGAGGGACCCAGTGAATCCCAGTGTTTGTCACTAAAGCCGGCTCTGGTTAATGACCCTTAGTCCGACCTCAGTTTCTCTTTTTGCTTGTCACTACAGGGCTAGTCAGAATGACAGCTAGGGCTGCATAGTTTCAAGCACTCAAAAGGGAGGAGGAAGGTCTCTGACTCGAGTTCTTAACCATCTGATCTGAGCCAGCCCTAGATCTTCCCCAAGATGGCTTGGCCTGGGCTCACCCCTGGGCAGCCTATGGCTTCCATCATAGCTTCATGTGGACCAGTTTACCTGCCATATGTCAAAATGGAGGCCAATTTCAAGGAACTGGGTCTTAACCTGGGGCTTCAGGAAATATAAGTCCCTTATAATTACATGCAAAACACCATGCATATGTGCCTTGTTTAGAAAGAGAATCCATGGCTTTTATCACATTTTCATGGGTCACAAGTCTGTTGCCTTGCTCTTCTCAGGACCAGGGTACACCCTAACCCTCCATTCCACCCCACCCCTCATTTTGTCCAGATGCCTTACACTCTACATCTGGCCTTACTATCTCCTACCCCGAGTATTGCAGCAGCCTCCTGCATGGTCTCCCTCGTCCAAACTCTACTCCCTCTGTCCATTCTTTCTACATGTAAATGGGATCTAGTTTTCTGCTGTAATAATTCTTCAATCCTTCCCAGGCACCAGAGAATGACATCTAAGATCCCTAGGGCTTGCGATGCCCTGGCATCTGCTTTCCACCCTCTCATCCTCAACCAAACTCTCAGTTAATACCAATTCCTCTCCATTCTACTCATTCTTCATGCCTCAGGTCACAGGCTGCCTCCTCTAAGAAGCCTTCCTTAACTGTCCCAGACAGACCCAGGTTTCTTTCTCCTTGGTGCCCTGCATTTAGGGCCTACCTCTATGATAGCTTGGGTCTCTTGTATACCTGTATTGTCTTCAAGTTTCCCTCACACCTCCCTGCTGGACTGTTAACTCCTTCAGGGCTACAACTATGGCTTTTTACTTTTGTCAACCAGCACTTGGCATAGGACCTGGCACATGGAAGACACTCAGCAAGCATTTGTTGAAATTACTTAATGCCATTTGTCAGGAGGGAGTGCAAATGAGATTGGGCAACTATATGCTCACTTCTGCAAATACAGGCAGTTGCTGGATAAGGAGCCTCACCTTCTTAGGTACAAAGGGGAGCACACTTGGAGTGTGTGTGTGTGTGTGTGTGTGTGTGTGTGTGTGTGTATTTGGAGATAGCATTCTGCATTGGCTAGACAAATCTTGGTTCATATTTGACCCTGCTGCTAACTGGCTGTGTGACCTTGAGTAAGTTACTTTACCTCTCTGAACCTTAGTTGTCTCATCTATCGTAATACAATAATACATCTTCTTCACAGGGTTGCTGTGAGATTAAATGAATTAATGCATTGAAATGGCCAATGCCTTGGCACATTGGCAGGGGCTCAACAATGTGTGTTCCTTTACCCCCTACTTGAGTTTGCAAACATGTGCTGAGATTTGTTATGGGAACCACATGGCTTCAGTTTGTATTTATTTCAGCATATTTGCAAATGCATTTTGCCCTAATTTGTATTTTTATCGTATGAACAGTTGTATGCAAATTGGTATACTGATGCGTGTGTTTACTTGCTTCTATGACATTTGCCTTGGTCTGGACAGTGGCATACACTGGAAGTGTGTACACACAGAGAACCTTACATGGTTGTGTTGATGGGTGGGTGTTGCATGTTGAATGAGTATGTGGAATGAAATGTGTGTATTTTGCTGCATTAGAGGGTGGTGGTGTGAGTTTCTGAGAGGTGAGATCTCCGTGGATCTCCGTGGCTTTGTGTGTATGAAAGCTGTGTAGACCAGCACTGTGGGATAAAACTTTCTGTGTTGATGGAAATATTTTCTGTCTGCACTGTCCAATAGAGCAGCCACTAGCCACATGTGACTATTGAGCACTTGAAATGTGGCTAGTGAGACTGAAGGATGAAATTTTAATAATTTGAATGCAGATAGCCACAGGTAGACTATACACGGAAATCTCAGACTTGTTCTGCATTGACCAGTGGCCTGCATCCCTCTCCTTCTTAACAGAGAAATCCAACTAAGGCATCCTGACCCCAGCAGATAAATGGACCCGCTAGAGCCCCACGCGCACGTGTGTGTGCGCACGTGTATGCGCGTGTGTGCGCGTGTGAGACGTAAAGAGGGGGCTGCTGCCGCCTCCCCACCCCCCTAAGTCCCCAGGCGAGCAGTGAATCAGCCTGACAATGAGGTGAGTCATTCGTGAACTGCTGGGGCCGACCCAGCAGGCGGGAAGCAAACGTCAGCCAGGCGCCCAGCCCTCCCCTCCAACCCCCCAGTGGGATCGCTCAACCCCACGCATTGCAGATGTGGAAGAAACTGATGCGGGCGAATCAAGGCACCAAAGCTTTTCTTCTTAGCCCCTCCCTCTGGTTTGCAATCCATTCATCCCCTCAGCCTTTCTCCCCTCCGGTGGCTTGTGAGTCATCTTAAGAACTACGCCCCCAAATCCAACCCCCACCACCCTAGGCTCTCGGAGTTGGTCTTCCTCCTAGGCTGCGGGGTGGGGGCAGGGAGGCTGGACCCCTGGTGGGGTGCCAGGGTCTGCCTTTGGAAGTGAGGCTAACCAAGTCTTTGCTCTTGGGTGGGCGGGACTCAGGGGTGGCTGCAGCTGGTTGGATCTGGGCAAAGGGCTTCCAGCTTGCTGGGAGGAGCATGAAGACAAACATGGGGGCTGCAGGAAAGGAGTTGCTGAAGCTGCTGCCTGGAGCACCTATGGCTGGTGGTGAGGAGGGAGTGCGGGGGGCGGGGGGGACAAAAGTATTCCTCTGCTTTCCGGGGAAGTCCCACACAGTGTGTCCCCAGTACCTGACAATCCTCAGAGCCTGGTATCTTCTCTGCTCTGTACTCCTTCACCTGTCTTCAGCTACCTGTTCCCCACTACTCTCCATCAATTAGCCTTCTCCTCTTGGACTGAACCTTACCTGAGCATTCTGACTTGGACAACTGTGTCCCATGGTGGTGTCCCTTACTGGGTCAGAAAATATCATCAAAAGCCTTAAAAATGTGTGGACCCTTTGACAAAACAGCTCCACTAGTAAGGATTTATCCTAAGAAAATAATCATTGATGTGTGCAAAGGTTTAGCTGCAAGAATGTGTATCACAACATTATTTAAAATGGTAAAAAAATAGGAAGCAACCCAAATGTCCATCAAAAGGGGACTGAATAAAGAAACTGTAGTAAAACAGCACAATGGCAGACTATGCAACCACTGAAAATGATGTGAAAGATTTGATACCATGAGAATATTTTTGTGAAAAATCAGATTGTAAGATATTGTGTACAGTTTTTTCTTGAAAAAATATGAGCATGGAAAAATATTAGAAAAGTATTTGCTTAATTATTAATAATTGTTCTTGGATTATGGATTTAAGAGTGATTTTATTTACTTCTTTGTACTTCTCTGATTCCCCCCCTCCCCCCCCCAGAATTTCTACATTAAGAGTGTGACTTTTTGTATGGTGATGGAAGGAGAACTGACTCTAGAGAGCTGACTCTGGGTGGTGAACACATAGTGAAACATACAGAATATAGATTATGTATTATAGAATTGTACACTTGAAACCTATGTAGTTTTGTTGACCATTGTCACCCCAATGAATTTAAAAAACTTTTTTTTTTTAAATTGGGAATATTGGAGAACAGTGTGTTTCTCCACGGCCCATCAGCTCCATGTCGTTTTCCTTCAATCACTGGCCCATGTGAGAATCGAACCAGTAACCCTGTTGTTTAGAGTTCATGCTCTAACCAACTGAGCCATCTGGCTGCCCCAAATAAATTTAATAATAATAAAAAAAAGTTTGACTTTTTATAGCAGAAAAAGTAATTAATTTGTTAAATGTTTTAAAAGCCATGTGTGGAGATGGTAACGGTAATTAACTATAAATGGGCATTTTATTGGGGTAATGAAATATTTTAAAACTGGATTTTGTGATGGTTGTACAACTTGGTAAATTTAATAAAAAATGTTGACTTGTACACTCAAAATGGGTAAATTTTATATTATGTAAATTATACTTAAAGTTGTCTAAAAACTTTTCAGAAAAGCCACTTGCTGGGCTGTCTGCCATTAAGGTCAATCTCTAACCTGATCTTGCGGTCTGGGGGTGGAAGGTAGGAATGCCAGACAAAATACAGATACTCATTTAAATTTGAATTTCAGATAAGGAATAATTTTTAAATATAAGTATAAAAATAAATAACGTAAGTTTAAACAGTCATGAACTCTTCATATAAGTACTGTATAAAATTATTCCATGTTTATCTGAAATTCAAATTTAACTGGGCGTCCTGTATTTTTATTTGCTAATTCTGGCAACCCTAGTCTGGAGTACTCCTGTAGGATTCTTGGGGCAGGTAAACAGACTTAGGGATGGCTATCTGGGCTTGCAACCCTGCCTCCCACCCCCACTCCCCACACGCCCCACCAGGGCAATTCAGAGCTTAGGAGAGTGGGATTTGGAGCCCAGGAGCTGGAAACAGCAATGTGAGAGAGGGTGGGGGTAGAGGTCATTTCCGGTGTGGAAGGTGAATACCTTGCTTGGACTAGAAATGGCCAATAGCATTTCAGCTGGTCCAGAACCAGGGAGTGGTAACAGCAAGGCTGGAGGTGAGGGTGGGGTTTGTCCTTTGCCATACCTGAGCTAGGCCTTCACACATGTACACCATGTCATGCCCCAGCAACCCAGTGAGGAAGATATCACTGTCCACTTTTATAGGTGATGAAACAGATTTTAAGAGAGTAAGTAAATTTCCAAATTCATAGCTGGTAAGTGGTAAAGTCTATACCCTCTCATTGGGGTGGGATCCAGTGATTAAACTGAGCAGGCTCTGGGCTCCTATTACCTGGGGTCGATCCTTGCATTTTCATTTACTAGGTTTCTGGCTTTTGGCAAGTTCCTTAATTCTCCTGAACCTTAGTTTCTTCATCTTAAAAGCGGAGATAATAATAATAATAACAGCATGCACCTTGTGGGGTTGAGAGGATGAAATGAAATGGCGCAGATAAAGTCTATTTTCTGCTTCTCTGTCTACTGGGCAGGATGTGTCCTCATGGATATACCAGAGACCCTACTGCTTAAGGATGGTGGAATATGCCTTCCAGACACGTCAATAAAGGACTTCTTGTCAGGATGTCCTGGGTCCTCAAAGAATTCCCAGGAGAAAGAGGACATGGCTGTCTTTGCCTACTTGGGAGAGACCCCTCAAACCTATGGAGGCCTCATCTGGTGCTGCACCCAGAGCCTGGGTTTTGCCCTGGCCCTACCTGTTATGGGTTGCTTAACCTTCCTGGGCCTCCATCTCCTTATCTATAAGATGGAGTACATAATATCTATAGAGTTGTGAGAATGATGATATATGTGACAGGGCCGTTCGAAAGGAAGTTGCTCAATACATGTTTATGAAGAAAGGGGCGTAAAATGTATGTCAACTGACGACTACTTGCTGGAGGGAAGGCAACTGTGCCAGTTTTTGTGTGGCTATAGTCTAAGTCCTTCATACACCAGGTAAATATACTGCATCTTGTTCTCTGAGGGCCAGGAAGGCCTTCTAGAATCACACAGTCCAAACCTCCAATCACAGAGGGGAAACTGAGGCTCAGAAAGAGCAAATGATTTGCCTGAGCTTCTCTAGGCAGAGCTGGTCTGTCTCCCAGGCTTCATCCTTCCCCACTGCTTCATCCTGCTTCTTGGGGTTCTGTTGTCTCCACAGGCTCGTAAGCTCCCAGAGGGCAGGCACATTTGCACCCTCTGTCCTCCCCAATGTGTATGCTCTGCTCAGAGAAGACGCTCTAGAGGAAACTGCAGACATGTGGGACGTGACTGGCCATGCTGTCCTTGCATTGTTGAGTTCATGTGGCCTTGACTCCTCAGCAGGCAGGGAGGAACCTCATACGTCCTGGAAATCCTGGGCTTCAGGATTAGCAGAGAGGTAGGGGAGAGGACAGGTTTCCTTTTCAGTCATCCCCCTGTACCTCCTGCTCTACTTGCTGCTTGAGGGATAAGAAGGCTCCATGTGGGCTACTCCATATCTTTGGGAAGGGCTGGGCTAAGAAGCCTTGTCCTAGGGTCCCACCTCTGTCCCAGGCCTTCTGGTCACCTGCTGTCCTTTAGCAGGTAGCTGGCTGCTGTGGGAAGCTCTTGGTTGGTGTGGGACTGCAGACCATGGGACTGGCAGCTTTTCCCTTCTCTCTCTCTCTCCATATATATATATATATATATATATATATATATATATATATATATATACACACACACACACACACACATATACACACACACACACACACACACATATATATACATATACATATATGTATTTGGCATATATATATGTATATATGCCAAAAAAAGTATACACATTCTAAGAAAGGAAAACTGTATTAAAATTGTAATAATATATACCTATAACAAAAGATGAATACAAGTCACGTTTCACTTCTGCAATTACAAGAGGTGCTCAAAGTGGTTACCATCAGTGTCCAGACACTTCTGATTACTACTGCAAACTACTGCTTGAGCAACGTTGACCAAAGTGTCCACTTGCATACATTTTTTGGCACTCCCTTTATGTGTATGTGTGTGTGTGTGTTTTAAGGCACAATGATACATGGCAGTAGCTGTACCCAGAACAGTCTTCATTTTTAAACAAATTCACAGCTTGTTCTAGGAGCCACTATGCTGGCTTTCCCTAGGCTTGGCCACTGCTGAGTGTAGACACAGTGGCCTGCTACCAATCTCTGGTCCAGGAAGGCAGGAGCTGGGAAACCTGGGAAGGGAGCAGAAGGTGTCAAGCTCTAAAGTGAGGAATGACTAAGGACCTCGCCTCCAGTTAGGCCCTCCTTGTATTTTTGTTGTTGTTGTTGTTGCTGTTTTGAGCTACAACTCTAGAACTGTTAGTTCGCAGAGCTACAAAACAATCCTCAGAAGTCATCCATCCAATCATACTATTTTACATATGAAGAAAATGAAAGTCCAGAAGGCTGAGGGCTTGCCCAGGCACCTGTCTGTTGCTCTTCCCCCAAACTTCTCAAACAGTCAAGCATGACTCTGTGCTGGATATCAGCCTGGAACCAGTTTTCTTCAGCCCTAAGTCTAGAGGATAAGGGAGAAGAAGGGAAGGGGAGGGAGGAGGAACACTTTTTCCACGCTTCCTTCTCAACTTCACCTTGTGGGACAATCTAGAACTGTCTCCAGCTGGAAGGAAATCCAGTCCAACGCTCTCATCCTATAGGTAAAGAAAGAGTCCAGAGAGAGGAAGGGATTTGTCCAGCGTCATCCAGGGAGGCCTAAGTCAAACTCAGGCATCCTGGGAGTAGCTTTTATTATACTCTGCATAACTCAGTCCTCAATGACCGGCTTTTGCTTTGTGCCTTGAGCATCTAGATTGTTCTCCCCGAAATAAATTCTCTTCTGGCTCTTGAGCATATTGTAAAAAGCTTAAGGGCAGGACTGGACCTTAAAGCATCTTGAAGGAATGAAGGTCCAGCCTAACCTTTGAAGCCCAGTATTATTCTGGATGCTGTCACATCTGCCATCACATCTAATTTGGAATTCACAGAGTGTCACAACTGAAAGGGACATCAGAGAACAGAAGTCCGAGTCCTGTTTCCCAGATGAGCACACAAAGGTCCAGAGGGGGAATGACTCATCCAACAGCACATGGGGATGGAACTGATCCTAGGACCAGGTTTTATCACCTCCTGTCCTGTTTTCTTATTTTTTGCAGTCCCCACAGTACCTAGCATTGTGCTGGCCTCATAACTTTTTAGTATGTTCAATAAATTCTTGCTGAATGGACTAGGAACAAGGTGCCTTATGTATAACTTGCCCTTGATAATCATAAAACCTTTAAAGAATGCATATTTCTTTTGATAGATATCTAGTAAATGCTTATCGCTTGGGTTTATCAGCTCAGTTCTTCCTTGTTCTATATTATTTTCTGCCCGAGGCTATATTTAGGCAGAACTAGACTGTTTCCACCCCAGGCACTCTTTGGAGGCCAGAAGGGCCACATAAGTATTGCACCACCAGAGACTTGAACTGTGCTAGCCCACTCTGGCCAGAGCCTCCCAGAGCCTTTGGAATCCTGCCTGTGGATCTGAGGATTTCCACTACAGGAGAAATTCTGGGTGAGAGTTTGGAAGTGAGGGAGGGCACACCGGAACTGGGTGCCCTGTCTGTTCCCCAGGCAATGCTAACTTTAGCGGGCATAGACCCTCAGTGAGGGAGAGGGGGTGTAGAGGAGATAGATGGGTACTAGCTGTCAGGACAGCAGTGTCCACTGAGCAGGGAGGGGAAAGTTCTCTCTCTCCTGCTCTAAGTACTGACCAGTTCACTTCTCATGATTCCAGGTAAGAGTAGCAATTCCCAGAGCCCTTAGCAGTGTTGTTCACCATTCCTCATTCCCCTCCCCAGCCCTGATGCCTCTTTTTCAAAGTCCAGTAGTGGTGCCAACCTATCAGGTTGGTTAAATGCCTGGTTCTCTTCCAAGATTGATTTCCTTCTACCAAATTCACCACTGGGTCCCAGGGATAGAATTTCCCATCTTTAGTAGGTTCACTCTACATTGGAAAACTGAGGCAATGGTTAACAAGACAATGCCATGACTCTTGTTTCCATGGTGAATGGTCCTCGTAAGGACCATTACGAAAGGGACTCATAACAAAAGACAGTTTTATTTTTTGTGAGGAATGCTTAAATTCCTTAAAGGCAGATTTCATTTCTACATCCCCAGCACTTACTACAGGTACTCAAGAAACATGTGTAGAATGAATGTGGAATTATTTAACCCCCACTTACCTGAGAAAGGAAAATCTGAGGACTCATCAAGTCCCCAGATGGTGAATTCTTGTAACTTCTAGGGCAATTGGGTACTGGGGGACCAAGGTGATAATCTCAGGGACCTCCAGAGAAGAGGGCTAGAGTTCTGGGCTTGGGAGCCCAGCTCCCCCAGGCCCTGTTTCTTGTGATTTGGGGACAGAGAAACATGGGTTTGAATCCAGTTCTTGCATGCATGAATTCAGTGACTTTGGGCAAATTATTCAGCTTCTCTGAGGCTCAGTTCCTTCATCTATGCAACGGGAAGTGCCTAGTGGAGGTGTTCCACGTGACAGTTATTGACATATGTCATGCCAGATGGGGAGATTCTTTCCTCATGTGCTGAGATCTTGAGAAAAGAAGTTTCAGAATCTTCAGTGTTCCCATGCCTTTACTGAGTACCTGCTATGTGTGAAGTGATGTGCTAGATGTTGGAAAGGCAACAAGAAATATGATCTTATCTCTTTTCTCAAGTGGCTCATACTCAGCTTGGGGAGGCAAAACATAAGCACTGAGAAAGCAAGATTCCAACCCAACCGCTGACAAGAGACAACATAAGGTTGTAGTAATAGCAAATGGGTGGTACCATAATTACAGGATAGAGGCAGAAGGACTCTTGTCTTGGAGTGACATGGGATAACTTTGTGGGGACAGCCTTTCTGCTCATAATCCATTGTCCAGTTAAAAAGTGGTCACCTTGGCTTAATCTTTTAATGCTCATTCATTTCATTTAATAAATATTCATTAAGTCTCTTTTTGTTCCAGGCACTGTGCTGGGTGGAGATGTGTGGTTTCTGTACTTGAGAAGCTTACAGAGATGGACGCTGAACCAATAATGCCATAAATAGACGTATATTTACAAATTGTTATCAAGGTCAATCAAAGCATATATAAAGTAAGCTCTAGAGGTGGGGTTCAGGAATTAGCATTTTGAACAAATTTCAGGTAATTTGTAGAAACCCTAAAGTTTGGAAAGCACTTTTCTGGGCCAGATACAGATTTCGGTGACAAAATTGAACAGGTTTTAGGCCCCCTTTTGATTAGATTTGTGTTCTAAAAAGGTAACTTTGTTTTGGGAGAAAGCAGGGATGGATGCAGGTAGTAGACTAATTGGGATGGCAGATGTAGTATCTGAGGTGAGGGGTGATTTGGCTTAGAACAAGGGGTGGGGCTAGAGAGGTGTCAGAGGAAACTGATTCATGAGATACTTTGTAGGAAGAACCTTTATCATTTATTCCAGAAATATTTATGTATGTCATTTACTTTTTTTTTTCTTTCTTTCTTTTTTTTTTTTTTTTTTTAAGATTTTATTGGGGAAGGGGAACAGGACTTTATTGGTGAACAGTGTGTACTTCCGGGATTTTTTCCAAGTCAAGTTGTTGTCTTTTCAATCTTAGTTGTGGAGGGCACAGCTCAGCTCCAGGTCCATTTGCGGTTGTTAGTTACAAGGGGCGCAGCCCACCATCTCTTATGGGAGTTGAGGAGTCCAACCTGCAACCTTGTGAATGAGAGCTCGTGCTCCAACCATCTGAGCCATCTGGCCACCTGGTTGCTGAGCGGCAGCTCATTGACTTCATTCGCGTTGCAGAGGTTGCAGCTCACTGGCCCATGTGGGAATCGAACCAGCAGCCCTGTTGCCCGGAGCTTGTGCTCTAACCAACTGAGTCACCCGTCTGCCCTGTCATTTACTTTTTCTGATTAGACAAGTAATACATGATAGTTGCAAAACTTCAGACATAAACAAAAAAGTAAAGAAGAAAGCAAAGGTAAATATTTTGGTATGTATTCCAGGATTTTTTCTATACATACATACTCAAACATACGGATCTAGTTTGTTGTTTAAAATAATGGAGCAATTCTGTAGTACTTGTTTGATTACTGATTTTTGAGAAAACAATATATCTTAAACATCTTTTCAGGTCATTATAGACTTATATAATTTTTTAATGTCTGGATGGCATTCTACTGAGTAGACGTACCCTAGTTTATTTGCCAATCCCCTACTGATGGATATTTAGGTTGTTTCCAACTTTTCACATCATTATAAACAATCTCTTTTCCTTCTCTAATCATTTTTGAACACGTAAATGTTTGTTTCCTTAGAATAAATTTTTTGTTAATGGAATTACTGGGTTATTGAAAACTGTGTAAGTTTAATCACACATACTCATATCGTATCCTAAGGGGAGTTGTAGAGGAGGATGATACCAAAGTCGGACCGGAAGTCTTCCTTTTGAAGGCCTTGTACTGTTACAATCATACCCTGGTTTTTCCCAGTCTTTTTTTTTCCCTGGCACGGATGCAGTATGTGCAGTCCGAGCTCGAGACCTGTTCCAGCCATCCACTCGCAGCCTGGAACCCTGGCTGGGGCCTCCGCGGCCCTCCCAGCCCCTAGGAATCCGTTCCCCAGTTCCCCTCCCCCACCGCGGGAGGGCGTGTTAGGGAGAAGCTTAGGCAGGCAACGATTGCACCATCCAAGGTTTGAAAAGGAAGTCGAGAAAGCGCGGGGAGGAAAACCGAGCGTCCCAAAGGCTGAGCCCCAGCAGCCGGACCTGGCCGCCTGCAGCGCTCCTTCAGAACTACTCGCTGAGCTCCGATCCCCTGCCTTCCACCCCCTCCTCAGGCCAGGCCCTAGCTGAGTACCGGCCCTTTAAGAAGCTGGCACGGTGGCGCTGCTGGCCCCGCCCCACGGGGAGGGCCGAGAGGGAGGGGAGGGGTTGGAGATGGCTGAAGGGGGGGCGGGTCTATTTTTAGCTCCGGGTCGGGTCACGTGACGGGAGTGACGTCTCCGAATGTTGTTGTTGGTGGCGGCGGCGAGCGGAGCCGGAGGAGCCGCCGCAAAGATGGAGGAGCCGTCGAGGAGGCGCTGCCGCTGCTGCCGCCGCCGCTGCTGCCGCCGCCGCCCGCGAAGCCGGAGCTCAAGCCGCAGGGGGTGAGAGCGCCGCACCATCCTGGATCCCACCTCCCCCGGGCCCCCCGGACGCGAGGCGGCGCACCCTCCTGCCGTCGCTGTCCGCGGGCGCCCCGCGCGCGCGCCGCGCTCCGCGCCCCCCTTCCTTCCTCCCGGCTCCTGGTGCCGGCCGGCGCCCCGCCGTAGCATCGCCAGCCCGGGAGCCGGGCCTCGGGGTTACTGCGCGCGCCCCTCCCCGCTCCTCCCGTACAGGGGCGCCTTCCTGCAGGTAAGGGAGTGGCCCGCCTTCCTGCGACCCGCACCCCCAAATGGCTCGGACCCCGGCCGGGGCTTTCTGATTTGCCCCCTCCCGGGTGGCGCATGTCGCGTTGCAGAGCGATTTGAGTCCTGCACCTGGATTCTATGTAGACCCCTCTTCGCTGGATACTCCTTTCTTGGTACTCGGAGGTGAGGGGCGCTGCCCACCCCACAGCGCTTCTACCCAGACCTAAGAACGCATTCTCGATTTTGTGTCCTTGATTTCCGCGCATGAGGAGGGGGCCTTGGGCCCACCTTACTTCTCTCTCCCATTTCACCCTCTCCGCCTTGAGGCGTTACTGCGTTTGTCCCCCCCCCCCCCACTTCTGTCTGACACCCTGGTGCCAGAGAGACAGCTAGGCGATGCAGGCTCCCCGCTTCTTGTCTGGGGTGGATGCCCCCCATTTTTCATCCTGGGTCTCTGTTTCGTGGAGGCCTGGACACTGTCTGTGTTTTAAGTTGGGGGAGGCTGCTTCTCTATCCCACCCTTCTCTGGGGCCCTGGGGGAGATGAGAACTGGTTGGGTGATAAGTATTTTGGCAAGGTAGTTGGTGGGGGGAGAAGAGGGGAAGGTGGGGATGCTCCATTTGGGAGAGGAGGTAACCACCTGAGACCCCCACTGTTGGCCTCCTGAGATGAGGTGTGTCCCTAAAGAGGAAGAGGAGAAGCTGCGTTTGCTTTTGGGGGGGGGTTGCTCAAGAGACCCACCACTCTGACAGTGACCACTGTTCTTCTGGGGCCTGCAGTTAGCTTTGGCTGTTGGAGTAATGGTGACTGGGTTCACAGTCTAGCTGGGATGGGAGGATGGAGCCAGATCATAGGAACAAAAGGAGCCGGAGGATGGGAAATCCAGGAGACTTGGATAGAGGGACTCTTGAGCAGACTGCCTTGCAGGACTGGAGCTGGGGCTGGGCCTTGCCCCGGGCTTCTTCAGGGTCAGAGGATGTAGGCAGGGTGGGTCCTGAATCAGAGTTCCAGGCACTAGGGCCCCTGAGCTTTTGTGCTGGCTGTTGAGATGCTGGGCTGGGCCAGGCTGGGGATGGTGGCTGAGCCACATTGGGGGCTGCCTGCTTCTTCATTCCAGTCTTCCCTCCTTCCTCTCCCTCCTAAACTCAGAGCTTGGGGAGATCTTGGTTTGCCTCCTGCCCCTTCTCTTGAATCCTCTGTTTGCTCGTGTCCCCTCTTGGACTTGGATCTGGGCTGCGTCTTGACAAGGCAGGCAGGGGTCTCTTTGAGTTAGGGGGGTGGGCCTCCAGTATCTCCACCTCGTCTGTCCCTCCGTGCGTCCGTATGTTCGCCAAGGGCCAGAGAGACAGATGCCAGGTGCAAGTTACTTGGGAGCAAGGATGGAGGGCATGGTAGCCTGTGGCAGCCTTCCCTTCCTTCCCAGCATATCCTCTGTGGCTGGGTCCCGTAGTTTGGAGGGAGTGGGGGGCCGCAGCATCACGTGCAGAGACAAAGGTTTGCTTTCCCTTCCCTAGGGGTGGCACCTTAGCTGTGTGTTTAGAAATGGGGCCTAGGGTGGGGGGGGGGAGTTTGTGTTTCTGCACCAAGGGGGAGGGGGACCAGCTATAGGAGCTGGGGGGAGTACAGTTGGTGCTGAAGTACCAGCTGCTCTTTAATAATGAATTCTTCCTACTCACATCCCTTTGAGGAGGGATGTCTGGAGCACAGTATCAGGCTCAGCCAGCCTGCTGGAGGATGCAACTCCTGTTGGGGGGTGGGGGGGAGAGAGACTGCAAGTGGGGGGGAGCGATTCTTGGCATTTTTGGAACACTGTCATTTGCTCATGAATGAAAACCTGATGCAGCCCGTGAGGGGGCCTATTGTAGCCTGGAGCTGACTTGAGCTAATTAAACTTTCTCTGCCTTTCTTCTCCCCCACCCCACCTCACCCCAGCCCTGGCCCCAGCCCTTTCTTGAATGGGGACCCTGTCTGGTAGTGCTGGGGAGGGGGTATAGTTCTGCCTGAGGTTTCAGGGCAAACAGACCCAGTCTTCTGCCCTCTGCCTCCGCCTCCTCCCTCCCTCCCCTCTCACCCCTCCCCTTTTTTTTTTTCTAGAAATAGCAGCCTCCTCCATCTGGCTTGTGCAGATGCCTGGAGCTGCGTCTGAGCAGACAAACAGAAATGGGCCGATCGCAAAAATGAATTTGTCAGCCTGGTGCCTTTTTCCTCCCGTTACCCTCCCCCTTCTCTTAGTCTGAGGCTGGGACATCCAAGTCAGCTACCCCTCATGGCTCTGGTAATCTTGGGCTTCTGGTGGCCCCGCTTGGGAAAGGTGAAGGAAGCAGTTGGAGGCTGGGGACAGTGGTCACAGTCCCACGGCCACAGTCGAGAGGGATCAAAAAGACAGGTCCTTTGCGCCTTTGGGTGGGATATATGGGCTTTAGCTTTCTGATGATGTCTTTGGGGGCAGATCTCAGATTATGAGCAACCTCAGGTTCACGGGATTTGGTTCAGACAGCTCAGCTAGCTGCCTGTAACCTGGGGAGGGGACCCCGGCCACAGTGCTCAGGACTTGGGCCTGCCTCCAGCAGGGCCAGAGCTGGTGTGTTTGGAGAAGCTGCCAGGTGGTGCTGGAGTCCAGGTTCCAGAACGGCCCTCAAAGGGACACCTGACTCCACAGGAATTCCGAGGGAGCTATTTGAGAGATCCCTGCTGTAAACTTGTGGCCTTTGGGGCATTGCATTGCTCCGTGTCTCCGCTGCTTGTCTCACCTTCTCTTCCCACCCTCTGCCAGAGTTTTTAATTGCTCATGAATGGGGTAGGGGGTGTCCCCCTAGTGTTTTTGCCCTACAACTCCCGGCTTAGCCATGAGCTTGTAGGGTGAGATGCTTCCCTCATTCCTCGCCCTATCATCCTGGCTGGAGGTGGGAGGTGGGGTTGGATCCTAGAGTGGAATAGGGGTCTGACGGGAAGAGAGAGTTGACAGGGGGTAGGCCAGGACCCTGGGGTCTGCCTACTTAGGAAGTCAAGGAAGCCAGGCTGGCTGCTCACTGGTTTGCCATCCAAGTGTTTAGTCATTCAGGAGTCACATAGCACTTGGTCCCCAACTTCCCACCAAGACCCTCGTATAACAGTAGTCAGTGAGTTTCTCTGGTGGAAGAGGGACCAAATAGCTCAGGTTTTAGCCATCATGCTTCCCTTTTCCTCTTCATGCCCCAACCTAGACAGGAATCTGCACGTGTCTTGATCAAACGCTTTGTTTCCCAGGGAAGCCCCTGTTGTCTGCGGAGGCTAGCTCGGGGTGTTGGCAGACACTCTTTGCAGGTGGACAGGCCCAGGGGTCCTGCTGCGTCCTGCAGGGTGGGGAGGAGTCCTGAGCCCATGGGAGTTCTAGGAGCCCCTCCCTTCTTCTTCCCAGAGGGTGAGGATGATGGTGGCTCACGGCTGATCTTGACTTAGTTTTTGTGCTGTTGAGGCTCTTCTCTGCCCCTTCAGAGTTCCCTGCTGTGGAGATGCCTTTTACTCCCGTGTTTTCCTGAAGATAAGACCGGGTCTTGTATTAAGGTTTACTCCAAAAGATGCATTAGGGCTTATGTTCAGGGGATGTCCTCCTGAAAAATCATGCTAGGGCTTATTTTCTGGTTAGGTCTTATTTTCAGGGAAACACGGTAGGGAGATGGGCTGGGCCGTTTGGGCTGCTGGGAATCGTGGGAATTTCTGAAGCTGTGTTCCCCAGCCCACGGAAAAGGGTGTGAGCGGGACTAGGCGCCAGCCCCGGGTGGGCACGGACTGGGCCTGGGCTGAGCTGCCTGCCCACGCGCGCCCTGCCAGGGCACCAACAGCCCCACCTGCTGCATTCCTGAACTTGGCCCCAGCCCTGCACAGCCTCTTTTGTCCTTGCCCCACACCTGTGCCTGTGCCTGGGGGGAGTCATTCAGCCCCTTCGCTGCCTCCTCCCACCTCCCCCGTCTGAGTGCACCTTTATCCAGCCACAGCGTCCAGACCCTGTGGGTGAGAGCAAGGGGCAAGTAGGCCTAGGAAGACTTGAGGTTTTCCTAGTGTGTGTGCGTGCATGGTGTGTGTGTGTATTCTTGTGTCCCTGCCATGGCTGACTCCAAGACTACTCAGCTGCCTTTGGACCCCACCCCTGGGAATCCTTGATGAGAAATGCAAGGCTTACTAAGAATTTATGCTGCCAGGAGGTGGGGCTGTCCAGGGGGCAGAGCTGATTGCCTTTTCTTGGATGGGGGAGCAGAGTTAGGGCTTAAACACCCAGCTCCTCAGCCGCATCTGAAAGCCTCCTGGTACCTTGCTTTCACTGGGTATTGGAGGGCTTGCCTTCCTTTGGAAGAAAATGAATGAGATCATGTCTGGGCAGGGTCGTGGACTGTTTAGGGATGGGCCCAGGTGGGTGCTGTGTAGTGCCTGAGGCTTGAGGACTAGCTCTGGGGCTGGAGGAGTGGGCACAGGCTGGCAAACTCATGGTCATTTAATAGTGGGACATCTTCCATGTGCCCCGCTAGGCCTGTTGATGCCTTTGCACAAACTGGAAGAAAGTGTGCCTTATTCTGGGTGGACTCTGCCTGGGTGACCCATAGCTTGGGAGGCAGAGCACAAGTTGGATTTCAGAGCTTGCGCAGGGTACAACCTGTACAATATAGACACAAAGCCCTGGGCTTGGGCCGTAGGCCCCAGTCTGGGGGGCACTGCAGGTAGAGTGAATGTCTCTGCCTTTCCAAATTCCTGGAAACAGCATGGGTTATGGGTAGAAGAGGGGTGATTGCCCTCTTGCCCTGACCCGTTGTTAAATGGGGGAGAGCAAAACAGAAGCACATGGCATTTTGAGAGTTGGTGGCACAGGAGCAGAGAGTAGGGAGGACATGCCACTCATCTGAGAGCACCAGCTCCGACCGCTGGGGCTGGGTCACCAGGGACGCCCGGTCAGCCCTGCATCTCCCCACTGCCTCAGACGTAGCTCAGAAGCCTCCCTGCACTTTCTCCTTTGCGCACACCCAGTCCCACATAGGGCACCTTCAGGAGTCTGTAAGGTCTCCCCCCTGGCAGTGGGCACCGTCGCCTGAAAAGGAGTTTGTTTGGGTGTGACTACTGTAGCCTTTTCCCTTCCCTTGAGTGCTGGCAGCCTCCCCAGTTAGAGAGAGAAGAAACCAGAGTTTGGTCCAGTGCTGCCGATTCCCTCTGTGCCCCTGGGCAGGTGTCACTCCTCTTCCCCAGGTGTAAACTGACAAGCTCTGAGGTCTCCTTCATCTCGCAGATGCCTGAGTTGGGGGCCTCTAACCCTGCTCCATCTCTCCCCAGGAATGCCGTTCTGAGTGCCTGACTGCCTCGCCCCGAAGGATGGCCTCGGATGGGCATTAGAGGCACAGCGGCCCCGGGCTCCTGTCCCGTCCTCTGTCTGTTATCGTCTGTCTCTCTTGACACCAGCGCAGCTCCACCCCCTCCCGTCCCAGCCCCCAACGCCAGCTTCCTGCAGGCCCAGAGCCGGCATGAACTCTCCCACCGAGTCGGGTAAGAGCTGGGAGGCCAGAGAAGGGCACCGTGGGGTGGCTTTGGCTACAGTGGGCTATGTGGAGACCTTCAGGGTCCGAACTGTAAGGGAACAAGGGTGTCAGGAGTACAAAGGGACAGAGGTGAACCTGAAGTTATTGATCGTAGGGTCTACCTGGGAATTGATGGTCGGCAGTCTGGCCTGGTCCTGGAGGGCATGAGTCCAACTCTGTCCCCACGCCTGCCCTCTCAACTCATGGGCCTTCAGTTCCAGCTCTGCCTTGCCCTGTTCGCCAGGACAGACAATCCTGAGGTGAAGGGAGGTGTGGATCCCTGAGTCTCTGGGCGGTCCAGGGAGATTGTTGGAAGAAGTTCCCTACAATAGCTGAATGCCTAGTTTCCTCTTTGTGGTGGTGGTTCTCTTCCTGGTAGAGTGTTTCTCTGTGTTCCATGCACTTTTCTAAGTGGAGGTTTGTAGGGCCTTGGGCCTTGGCCTGTGTTGGGGGTGTGTGGTATTGGGGTGCAGGTGTGACATGTCCGTAGAAGAGCCTTGGCTCTCTCCTTTGAGTCAGGTATAATACCCCTTCTCCTCTTAGGCTCTGGACGTGGTGGATTCCTAATTTGGGGTCTTTGACTCTAAGATTTTCTATTCTCTGCTCCTAGGAGCCTGCCTCGTGTTGCTAGAAATAGTCTCTGGGTGGGACTCCAGGCAGCTTCTGTGTGGGTGGGTCTGGGTGTCTGCCCGTGAGGATGTGTCCAAATGGCCTGAGCTGGACCCTCAGGACTGTCCCAGGAGGGTCATGGGTCAGTGTGGTCAGAGTAATAACTGCCTTCTCTCCTTGTCGCTGCTTCTGCACAGTCTTAAAGGGTCAGAGTCCATCTTGCTCAACTTTAACCCCCCACAGCCTATCCTGTCCCTCACATCTTTTTCTGTAGGGGTGGAGGGATAGTTTTCCTTCTTTTAGAGATAGAGAAACTAGGGCCTAGAGGTAAAAAGCCATTTGTAGGAGAACAGAAGCAGCATCAGGGCGGCATCCTGCCATCTCCTTCTCCCTCATCAGTTTGCTGGACGTGATGCTTCTGTTGTGGGGTCCCGGTGCTGGCGATAAGTGGAAGGCACCCTGACCAGGGTCTTGGGGGTCCAGCAGACTCAGAGAACCTGGAAGCTAGTGGGGTTGTTTAGTTTGTGCCATTCATTTTGGTCAAGGATGTGCCTGCCCCCTCCCCTTTCCCTTTCCAGCATGACAGGCCCAGGGCACAGGCTGCGGGCAGAGTAGAGTGCCAGCGGGAGAAGGCTGGGCTCCTGAGACTTACCAAGTCAGCTCGGCCTTATGAGCCCCCTCCTGCACGGGTTGTGCTTCTCTCTCAGATCTCCTGCCTCTGCCTTGCCTTCATGCAACCTGTAGGGGCTGTGCCAGGTGTAGGACAGGGAGAGGTCTTTGTGACTCCAGTGCTGGAGGCTGGGCTGGCGAGCTCTGACTTTCTGCCTCCTCCTCTGAGGTTGGGCTGGTGAAGGGAGAGAAGAGGCCTGCTGGGTTGTCATCAGTCCCTTGCCCATCTCAGTTGGACACTGCTTCTAGCAGGGTCGGTTAGGCCCAGCAGTAGTGCCAACTACTCCTTTCCTTTGAGCTACTACACTGACCTGTCCAGGAGCCACCTCCAGTCACATCAGGCCTGGGGTCTAACCCAGGGCCAAGGGAACAGAAGCTGCCCAGAGACATCCATTGGCAGCTTTGGGATTTTATTCCCTTAAGTGAAAGGCTAGAATAATCAACCTCGGATAGATGAAGTCACTGGGTGGTCTGTCCAGATGCTGGTGGTCCCAGGACCCCTTGCAGCCACTTCTGCCGGGAATGTTGTAGTAGCTGGGGGCGTCCACCAGCGCCGGAGGCAGGCAGCCTTGGAGCAGCTGCTGAGCCTGGCCCGGGAGGCCTCCTGAGTGGGGTCAACAGAACTGGCTGCGCCTCCTGGCCAGCTTTCCAACTCCCCCCAGTAGGGGGAGATGCTGTCTTTTAGTGTTTGGGAAGGAGGGAGAGAAAGAGGGAGCCAGAGACTGGGGACCTCGTTTTAGGAAGGTGGAGAGACCTCAGAACTGGGGACATTGCTTGGAGCAGTCCCCTGAGGCCCTTCCTACCGAGTTTTCTTGGGGCTCTGGGACTGGCTCTCCCATTTGTGGAGTTAGAGCTGCTCAGGGGGACAGCCACCTCCACATCTCATCCTCTTCAAGGCGCCCAGCATCTGCTATTCCCAGAGCTCAGGGTGGCAACTGGGCTGGGGATGTGGGTCCCCGGCGCCAGGCAGAAGCCTGGATACCAAGCCTGGATACCAGGCAGAAGCCTTTGGACTCCACGGAAGTAAAATGAAACCATGAATTGTAGGTGGAGCATGCGCGTGTCCACTTCACCCGTGGACACCCAGCAGAGAGGACCAGGACGAGCATGGGTCCCGGGGCTGGGGAGAGAGACGGGAACGATGAGAATGGTCAGTCCCCAGGGCCTGGGGGTCCTGGCCCCTGAGCACCTCCCACCCTCTCCCTAATCCCTGAAGACTCACTTCTTTTTCCTTAAGGCACAGAACAGCCCTGTTCCCGGGTTCCCTTCAATTTCTCGGAACAGGAGCTTTCCTGTTTGATAACTTCTTGCTGAGTATCCCCCACATGCGAGAGAATCTTAGCTTGGTCTGTGGGGAAATGGAAGAAAACTAGAAGGTGGTCCATCCCTGCCCTCATAAGCACATAGGTTAGTAAGAGAGGAGGGTGTGCTGAGTGAGGGGCAGCAGGTGGAGACTCAGAGCAGTGCACTTCTGGGGCTTACCCCTCCTTCCCAGGGAGTGGGAGCTGATCGACTTACCTCTGGGCTGGGCCAAACGCCAGCATTTGACCTGATTTGCCTCTTTTGCAGTCCTGGGTACAGGCAGAGGCCATTGGTGGGACTGCCTGCTTCCCTGAGGACGCCACTCGCGGGTGTCTGGCAAAAGGGGGATTAAGGAGTTAGGCTTTCTTTATTTTTCTGGAGCTGATCACCTCTGCTCCCCTCAGTGGGATTGAAGGACTGGCGGAGTATGTCTCCTGCCTGGGTTTGGCCCGACCCGGTTGGAAGAGCTGCCCTGGGACCTGTGACCTAGGCCTGCTCTGGCCACGGCTCTGTCCTCTATGCCACTGCCCAGAGGAGAGGGCATGAGTGAGGCCAGTCTGGATGGCGACAGGGCTCCAGGAGGAGGCGGCCACGTTCCTCATCCCCAGCGTGGGAGGGAGACAAGCTTCATGACAACAGCCGCCTGCCCAGCACCTCCCAGCACACTCCACACTTTCTCTCCTTCTCTTTCCCAGGAGGGAGGGAGGGAGCAAGGGCAGCTGCCCCCTCCTTTCTGGGTGACCAGAGAAACTGGGGCATGGGCATGGGGTGGAGCCAGGAACCTCAGCGTCCTGCCTCCCAGCCTTGGGCTCAGGCTCTGTCTCTGAGCCCCTGGGGAAGGCGGGCAGCCAGCCCTGAGGAGGAGAAAGTGGGTCAGTGCCAGCGTGGGCCGGGGGTCCGGGAAGTAGACTGCTGGTGTCCCTTGTCCACTTAGGTGCCACTTGGTGCATTTCTGTGCTCACTTCAGCTTGGGTTCTGCTCCACCTCTTCTTCCCTGCTCCATCATTTCAAAGGGATTCAAGGCTCAGAATGGGACGGTGGGAGGAGGCAGGGTCAACCCTGAGAGAGTGTGGAAGATGCCAAAGTAGGTGTTTACGTTTTTCCTGGACTTGGTTTCAAATGAGAGGGTTCAGCCAGCACCTAGCATGGGACCTGGCACATGGCAGCTCCCAGGCGATGCCGACGGGCTCCAGCATGACTGGGCTTAAAGCGCAGGAGAGAACTGAAGGGCAGGCAGGCCGATGTCTCCGGGGCCCCAGAGAAGCTGGCACCCCACACTCCACCCGGGATGTTCCTGGGCCAGCCCTTGGCATTCATACTGTGCACAAGGCAGACATGCTTTCTTTTTTTTGGTCAGGCCCCATCCCAGCCTTTTGGGCCCAGGAAATGGGAGCCTGGAGGAGCCCCCAGGAGCCAACATGGGGTTCCCCTCTTCCAGATATAGGGGGTTAGAAGACCTGAGCCCAGCCTCCGCAGGAAGGAGCAAAGTCACTGTGGGTGGGAGGGGATGGTACCGGCTGCGAATGAGGCTCGTGTGCCCCATGCGCGGTGGGTGCTCTGTAAGGTTTGTGGGATGACACGTGGGGTTGTTGGATGACTGAGGATGGAGAAGAGACGTGAACTACGAGAAGAGAGGGGCTAGAAAACAGGAAGGATGAAGATTAGACATTAGGAGATCTCGTTGCGTCAGCTGAATCTCAGAAGTAAAGAAAGACACTTGTCCCTACCCCAGGCATCCTCTCTTATTCCCCTGGAGGATTCGGGGAACTGCACTGAGGATTGTCTGGCTGTCTGATACTTTGCTTCCCACATCATGCTGTTACTGGAAATTGCAACAGTGCTGGGTACTGCCCCAAGCCCCTGGCTTTGGCCACCTCTGGCTGTCAGTCTCCTGGGTGCTCCCATCTTCCCTAAGCAGAGAGTTCTCTTCCTTTAAGTTTCTGGACACGCTAGGCTCTGCTTCGAGTCATTGTAACAGGTGACTTCCTCTCCTCCAGAACAGGGCTCCCCTTCCTTACTGGCTTGTGCCTGGGGCAGACAGAGAGAACCAGGACAGGGCTAGCCAGCCCTTCCGGTTGCTCCTAGCTTGGGTGGGTGGAGTACTGAGCTGGGAGGGGCTGCTGGCCCCAGCTTTCTGGGCTCCCTTGAATCTGCTGCCTATCACCCCACTGAGGGGACCTTGGCCTTCCATTCCCCTCCCCTTCAGAGAGCCTGGTTGGCCAGGAGGTTGGGGCTGGGAATGGTGAACAAGGTCCCCAGACCTATCCTGAAGTGTCCACCCACTCCAGACCCCTGTGAGCGCCCTGCTTCATCACCATTTTTCTAGAGTTTGCCCTGGCTGAGAAGCTGAGGCTACAGATCTTTGTTTAGGTCCTGTACCCCCCCATCCCATCCCCAAATATGCATCTTGCCAGCCAGTCTACAGCCTGGGAAAGCCCACCTCTGCCACCTCCCCCATCCATAAGCTCTCCCACCTGAGGGCAGGAGGCACCTTTGTCATCCCTGGCTGGCAGAAGTCGGCTGGGAAGATGGGCTTCAGGAGCCACCGCCACTGTGTCCTTGGTTGGCCAGCTCCTCCCAGGCTCCTGACAAGAGGGTGAGGTCATCCGGTCCAGGGAGAGGACAGGTGTCCCTGGCTCCATGCCTGCACTTGGGGGCAAGAAGGGGCCAGGAGGGGGCTCCAAAATAGCAACTGTGACATCAGGAAGGGGGAGGGGGACACAGACCCAGGAATAACCAGGCTATTAAAAGGCTCCAGTGAGGTCAGGGGGCCAAGTGGGATCTCTGTATCAGTGGGAGGCACAGCCTGAGGAGAAGGGACGGGCCAGCAGTGGGCTGGGTAGGTGGGTATCACCAGTCGTCATGGGGCACCGGCCCTAGGTCCTAGCAGGGCCCCAGGAGCAGGGGTTCCTCTGCCAGGCCTGCGGCTGGTGGGGAACAGCCGGATGCTGTCAGCCTCTTGACTGTTCTTAGAGGGGTTCCAACCTCAAGTCTGTTCCTACTGGGGGGTCATTGTACCTGTTAAAGGAAATGTTGGGGCAGTTTCATGTACTCCCATGTGCAGGAGGCAGTGGGCTGTGGTGACAGAGCTCAGACATCCCAGTCCTACCATTTAAGTAGCTGTATGATGTAGGGTGAGTGACTTCATCTCTCTGTGCCTCAGTTTCCTTGTGTGCACCTGTCTCTTGAGCTCATCATACAGACTAAATGTATATGCTGCTCTTAGCATTACACCTGGCGCACTGCCAGGGAAGAGCTCCCTGTGCTCTGAGAATGGGCAGGTGCTCCCTGGTTCCCTTCTGGGGGTGAAGCCTGTCCAGGAAGAGTCTCCTGCCCCCTGGAGGGAAGCGGAGCAGCCTCTGGAGGTGACTGCCATTTAGCTGCTGCTCAGGGGTCTCCCTGCTGATTGAGGGGGTCGGGAGGCACCTCCCAACTCAGGGAGGGCAGAAGTTAAATAAACCCATTTTGGCTGCTAGAAGGACTCCAAGGAAAATACAAGGTTAGGGCCAGGTGGCCCTGTCTGCCACTCTTCTCGCAGACCCTTCGGGTTCCTTTACCTGTCCTGGATGGCGAGAGAGAAGATAGAGGATGGAATCTGTTTTTTTGGTTTCCAGCCCCTCTCCAGCTCTGGTGCTGCTCCCAGATGCATGGGGACTCTGGCTGTGCCCTTCCACATCCCAGCCGCTGGCCATGGGCTCTGTGGCCTTGGCCCTGAGTGCAGGCCCTCCCCTGTTCCCATCCCCCTGCCTGGCGCTTCCTCCTGGGGTGGAGCTCGCCTCCCCCCATGGGGCCTCCGCCAGGCCTGGGCTCCTGGCAGCCCGCTCCACCTATTTATAGACAGGGCCCTCCCCCAACTGCTATTTCAGTCTCCTGCCAGCTGCCGGAGGCTCATTCGGGAAGGAGGAGCAGGGAGCCAGGCCCAGAGCTGTCACCCAGCGCTGGGAGGGAGGGAACACAGAGCCCGCCTGCCTGCTGAGCTCCCCTTCCTGTCCCCCAAGTGCTCAGCCATACCGCAGCTCCTGGGAGCTGGGGACAGGCTGGCGGTGGGATGCCCTTCTAGGAGAGAGGGGGGCCTGTAGCTCGTGGGCCTTCTGGCTCCTCCTGCTGCCAGGAGTGCCCAGGCCGGATGAGGCACCTCCCCACAGCACGGGTCCCAGCAGCAGGGGCCTGAGGGAGCCCCTGAGCAGTGAGGGCCCCGCCCGCCTCACCACTTTCCCTCTGGCCGACTCCCGCCTCTGGCGGCCCCCTCCCTGGCATGCTGCTGGTGCCCAAGGCTCAGGGGCTCGTGGAGATGCTGCAGACCATCTATGAGACAGAATCCTGTTTCTCAGCAGATGGGATGTCAGCCCGGGAACCATCCTTGGAAATCCTTCCTCGGACCCCTCTACACGGCATCCCTGTGGCAGGTAAGTACCTCAGTGTCCCTGCCTGCTGTCTGCCATTGGGCACCCAGGGCTTGAGCATTTGGCTCTGAGCCTTGCCCAGATGGGGTCCTGCTTAGATCTCTCTGGGGGGCTTTGTGTTGAGAATATGGCAGTCAGTGGAGCCGCGCTCACTGAGGTGGGTTTTCCTGCCTTTTCTCCAGCAGCACTCGGCTACATCCCTTCAAGTCCCCTTTGGCCCCCGGCAGGGTCCGTATCAGCTGCTGGGGGCTGTG